>NC_040037.1:43215055-43295123 GCF_003713205.1 Coffea eugenioides
CTATACTCGCTCACGATTCGTATACTTGCGATAAATCGCGTGTGGGGTATTTAGGAGTTTATAAATGTAAAACTTGATTAGGATGAATTTAATTGTATATGTATACTCCGCGCACGTCAAGTTTTTGGCGCCGTTGCCGGGGAAGATTTGGCAATATCGGTGTGAAGAGCAACTTTATTAGTTTAGACATAATATTAGTTATAATGTGAATGTTATTTTCTGTTATTTTTGTATTTTATGTGTGTATGTTTCATTACCTATTTTTCTTACTAATTTTGCTTTTGAGGTTGTTTAAAAGCAATTTTAGGTAATGAGAAGGGTAGGTCAATTTGGAGGACAATGCTTGAGAAGTGGAAGATTGGCAATGGATGGTTACCAAGTGCAAAGCTCCTTCAACAGATGTAACCAAGAATTTACTGAATGTATGTTTTTTGAAGATGGTTTAAGGTGCTTAAAGGCAAAATTTGATGTAATTAAGTTACAAGTTCAAATGGACACCATGATGCATGAAATTGAGCAGAGAAGAAATGTTAATGCTTTTAATTCTTATCATGTGATTTGTGACTTGTGTGGAGGTTATCATGCTACTAATACATGTATGCAAGCACAAAATGTGGATTATTATGATGAATTAGAGTATTACAATCCTTGTTTTGATCAATATAGTGCTAATTGGAGCAATTCTCCTGCTTATGGTTGGAATAATCAATGTACTTATAGTGATAATTCATATTTTTATGATCACCAACCTGAAAGTGTCCAATATGAATCAAAACCATCTTGGGAGTTGGCAATAGAGAAGTTAGCTAATACACCTCTACCTTGGGAGTTAGAAAGTGAACCATTAGCTAATGATTCTAATGCATCTTGGGAGCTAGCTGTAGAAAATTTTTCTAATCAATTTGATTTAGCAATAGAAAAGCTAGCAAATGCAACTTCCGATCGTTTTGATAGGATTGAGGAAAGAATAGATGAATTAGCTTCTCACTTTGGTCGAATACATGAGCAATTGAATGCATTGTGTGAAGTTATTTCCTCTAATAATGTGCAAAATGATCCTAGCATGAATGATGGGAATGTTGTATGTGAAAATGGGTTGCATTTTGATGAAAATGATGAATCTCAATTGTGTTTCAATGAGCAAATGTCCATTTCACATGATAATATCTTTGGAACTAACTTTGAGCCTCAAGAGGTGAGTTTTAATGACTCATTTTTCACCCCTCTTGAGGAGTGCATTGAAAGTATAGGTTCTAAAGGTATTCCTGCCCAAGATACTCTCATGACATTTCCTTTGGTAAGTTCTCAAGTGGTGCATATTCAAGGTAATATCTATGGAACACTTGGAATATGTAAGTCACTTCCATCTCTCAGATCATTAGTTCATGTGGCTTTTTCTATTAAGTCACCTTACAATGATCCACCAAGGCCTAAAATGGTGGATTATTCGTTAACTAAGCCTCCTTGAAAAATGAGGTGATATAGTCAAGCTATTGACTTTAAAGAAGCGCTT
This sequence comes from Coffea eugenioides, assembly GCF_003713205.1. Lineage (NCBI taxonomy): Eukaryota > Viridiplantae > Streptophyta > Magnoliopsida > Gentianales > Rubiaceae > Coffea > Coffea eugenioides. The sequence goes on from NC_040037.1 coordinate 43,216,569, forward strand.
ATTGGGAGGCAACCCAATGCTTGTTTAAGTTGGTGTTACTTTGGAGTGATTTTATGTTTAAAGTATAAGTTTGAGTTATTTTGTTATTTTTCATTTGTAGGTTTTGGAAAAAGATGCAAAAGTGACCAAATGAGGTGAAAAAGGCGAAGTTTGATCAAAGATCTCAATACCTCAAATTCAGTAATTATGGTTTTTGATGCATTAAAGAGGTTTAGAATGCATGTTTAGATCATTTTACATGTGTGTGAATGGTTTATTTTGACATAGAAATGATCTAGGGTGTATTTTGAAGAATTGAGGTCAAACTGAAAATTGCAAAAATTCTGCAATAAGTGCAGATTCAATGGATCCAAGGCCTCGGATCCATATGGATCCAAGGCCTCGGATCCACTTCTGCAATCAGAGAAAAACTTCGAGCTTCTTGATCCGAGCTCGGATCCATATGGATCCGAGGCCTCGGATCCACTTCTGCAATCAGAAAAAATTTGAGCTTCTTGATCCGAGCTCACTTATCATGATCCGACCTCGGATCCTTTCAAAAACGACCTCGGATCCTTTCCAAACGAAGCCTCGGACCACTTTTCTTCATTCTTCCCTCTTTTTCCTCCTTCAACTCCACTTTTCTTCTTGTTGGTTGCAAGCTTTTATTCTTAAGAATTGTATTTTTGTTTTTTTTTCAAGGTGCATTAATTGAAGTCTCCATTCTTTCAAGTAAAGTTGGAAATTCATCACATTGCCATGGATTCGGATAGCGCAAGTTCATTAGGGGAGTATTACTTTCTCTTATTTTCGTTATTTTTCCTTTCTCACATTGAGGACAATGTGAAGTTTAAGTGTGGGGGAGGAAAGTATTGAACTTGCATTTACTTGCCATGTGATGATATTTTGTGGATTTAAATGCTTAGAAATGTTGGAATTATGTTTGAACTATTTGCCATGTGAATAATTTGCTTGAAATTGGATTTGTTGGCACAGAGTTTTCATCCATTTATAAGGAGAAACTCTGTAAAAAAATTTTTCTAAAATCTTTTCCAATATTTCACTATGGCCCAAAAGTTCTTCAAATTTTTGTATTTTCATTCAAAAAGGGCTAATTTGTTCCAACTTTAAATGTTTATATTCTTCCAAATGTTGAAACTTTATATGTATGTTGGAAGGTTTAGTCCTCATTTAACTTGGAAATAGTATTATGCAATTAGAATTTTTACATTTTAGAAAGTATATTTGGTAAAGTGAGGAAAATTATGCCTATAATTTTACATGTTTAATGAGATTTCTTCTCTTTACTTAATTTTGCAAGTAAGTGATTGATATAGTCGATAAAGGTTATATTCCTCCTTTGATTATTCTTATATATTTTCTAAGAGGGGTTATCTATTTATTGTCCTTTATTTCTGAAAAAGAAAAAAAAAAGAGAAAGTAAATAAAAATTGTTCTACTCCAATGATTCATGTACCGAGTAACCGGGGGTTGGCATCAACAAATGTCGACATTCGCGTAAAAAGGTACTTGAATTAAGAGTATGCATAGCAACTTGAATAAGTGAAATGTTGAGTAACCGGGGATCTTCACCTAAAAGTGTCGATTTTCGCGTAAAAAGGCATTCTCACTATTTAAGTAAAATTTGTGTGAATAAATCCCTCTTAGTTATAGAATTTTGAGAAAAAGATGATTATAAGGAGGAGGAAGGCTATAAATTGACTATGTGATTTGCTTATTTGTAAAATTAAGTTAGGGTAAGAGATTAAGTTTAACTTGTTGAATTTAGGGTATAATTATCTTTCCTTTATTTGATATTATTAGTATTTAGTGTAAATTGAATAATTGTATAATGATTATTTTCCAAGTCTTGAGGAATTAAATTGGACAAAGTGCATATATTGTTTCACCTCTTGAATCATTGCATTTGATTATGTGTGAATTGCTTGAGGACAAGCAATGATTTAAGTGTGGGGGAGTTTGATAAGTGACTAATTTACGTAATAATTGTATGACATTTTATATTATTTTTAGTCACTTTGGTTATATTATTGGAAGAATATGAATCATTTTGGCTATAATTGGTGAAAAATGCTTTTAAGTGATTAAATGAGGTTTTTATCACTTTTTACTTGGATTTTGTGTATTTTGACAGTTTTGACACATTTTCGTATTTCGGCTATAACTTGAGCTACAATGATCGGATTAAGATGCTTCTTGAACCAATTTGAAGATAAGAGATAGATCTACAACTTTGGTGAAGACATCTAAATCCAGTTTGAAGGTTTTCCAGGTCAAAATGCCGAATTACAATAGCAAATTTCTACTGGTCGAAGCTGGAACAGGGCAATGAGCAGGCAAGGGTATTTCAGTCATATCTCAGCCTACACAGATCCAAATGAGGTGATTCTTGATGCATTAGAAAGATAACTCAAAAGGCTACAACTTTCGTGTTTTCGACATGAGCTGTTTCAGCCTCTAACATCAAGAAAAGATTGGTTGAAGTTGGGCCAAAAACAGAGCAAGTGATCCACACTCGGATCCACTATTCATCCGAACCCTCGGTTGTTTCTGGGTTAGTGGATCCGAGCTCGGATCCATACGGATCCGAGGTACTGTAGCAGCTCGGATCACAGGTCAGAAAAGGCTGCTCTGTACGCGTAAAACTCAATTTCACCTCCACCAACTCACATTGGATGCTATACATGTGAGAAACATTCCCAGCTGTAAAAGGGAGATGTAATCCTCATTTCTTGACCACCTTTCATCATAAAATAGCCAAATGCATTGCAAAAATAGGAGATTGGGAGTTCATAGCAGAAAAATAGAGAGTGAGCTACGGGAGAAAGCTTGAAGCTGCAGAAATGTAGCTCTTTCATCTTCCTAGTGTTAGTTTAGCTTAGTATAGAGTAGTGTAGCTTTTCCATTCTTGTTTATTATCTAGATTAGGATGAAGATGGAGGATGAAGAAGGCAAGGAAGAAAGCTCATGTGACAAGGGTTGTATTCCTTCCAAATTCTTTATCTTTTGTATTTGATTCCAAGTTTAGTTAATATACAAGTTCTGGATTTTGTGTTCATTATGTGTTTCTAAAGTTTATACCTTGGGTTTGGTTGAACTTTCTATAATTGTTAGTGTTTATTATTTGGTTATTTGATTGCTATGATTTGAGCAAGTTATTTAGCACTTTGGCTCTTTAAATCATGATTAATCTGGTACCTTTGATTGTGATTATTTAAGGTGTTGTTTCTGCAATAAAAATTGAGATTTAACACTAGTTCAAGAAGTGCTAAACATAGGGAGTACACTCACGAAAGTAGAGGTGCATCTATGTGGTTTTTAGTGATTCATTTCATGTAATTTCATTGAAGAAATGAACTTGTAGCTAATTTCATAACCATGAAAATAGGTATGGATTAGTTATGAGTATAATTGATTCACTACGAAAGTAGGATTCAAATGCATAAGGAAATTACACCATAACTAGCCTAGATGTAGTAATTAATGATCCAAATATAGCACTTGCATGAGTAGTTAGGGATACCACAACCTAAGGAGCTTTCATTTGTTATTTTCTTGTATAATTTCAGTAGGCTTTAATTTGTTATAATTCATTGATAGTCTAAATAATAGAGAGGCTTTAGTAGTACCGGTAATTGCAATCTTCCTTGTGGGATCGACCCTTAATACCCTATACTCGCTCACGATTCGTATACTTGCGATAAATCGCGTGTGGGGTATTTAGGAGTTTATAAATGTAAAACTTGATTAGGATGAGTTTAATTGTATATGTATACTCCGCGCACGTCAAGGAGGTCAGCACTTTGCTTCCTTCGAAACCTGTTAGTCTTGAACTCCTTCCGCATTCTTTCAACTTCAGCTCTTTCTTCGGTAGTTCCAGCTTCAGGATCGAACTCCCAGTATTGTCTTCCAATGTAGTTGTTGGTGCTTGTTAGCCAGGGTGCATTGCCTTCAGCAATCTTCAACTTCCACATTTCGCATCGAGCACTTTGACTGACTTACACTATCTTCAGCGACAAAGCCTGTGAAAAGCTAATGATGGAATCTGTCTAAATTTGTCTAACAATATATATATTGGATAACACTTCAGTTGCTATTAGGGCTGCAAACGAATCCAGCCGCTCGCGGGCTGCAAATGAATCGAGCCGCTCGCGAGCGGCTCGAGTCAAGCTCGAGTCGAGCTCGAGCTGGCTCGAGTCGAAATCGAGCTCAAAATATTAAGCTCGTGTATATATATAATATTTTTTACTTTTTTATTTAAATATATATATATTTTTATTTTTAAGTATATATTTTTTATTTTAAATAGTAAAATTACATATATATCCTTAATATTTTTATTATTTATTAAAAAATATATTATTTTATTTATTTTTTAAAAAATAAAATAAATTTTTTTAAATTTTTTTTGAGCTTTAGCTCGAGTTCGAGCTCGACTCGAATTGATTCAAGTCGAGCTCGAGCTCGAAAATTGCCGGCTCGTCGAGCTCGAGCTTGGTAAAATTTAGTCGAGACTCGGCTCGATTAGCCCAAAACTCGACTCGACTCGGCTCGTTTACAGCCTAGTTGCTATCATAACTTGTGCAACCAATAGTGATCTCCATATCCAAGATTGGTATCTTTAGGGACAACCCCTCTACTTCTACCAATTTATGAAAACTTAAAAGACAAAAAAGTGGAGTACACTATTTAACAAGCAAAAGCTTACTGCTGCATGTTACACAAAAATTTGATCGCTTTCTGCATTGTTGTCATTATTATCATCATCATAATTATTATAAATCATTATTCTATTTAAAGTGTAATAAAACCATAGGTTGCTAGACTTGGACATATTTAGCTTTAGCTCCATAAGCATGCATAATTCCAATTAATCCCAATTTTATCATTTCAAATAAGTTTACGGTACAACATTGAAATGACAAATTATCAGCAAAGGTTTCGTTTGCATATACTGCTATGCAAACTGAGTATTTCAACTAACTGGTTATTGTCCCAGATGGATGATTGATAGCTTTAGCTCCATAAGTTTGGCATTTGTTTCAATCAGTCTGGATAGAATGTCTATGAATAAATTATTTTGTGAGCCCTTCTTTCATGTCAAGCTTATGGCGCTGCGATGAAATGAATTAAAACTAACAGTACAGGCTTTATTTGCACATTTGAGAATATTTCAGCCAGCTAGTTTGGCAGATTCGAGATTTATAGCTTTAGCTCCATACTTAGTAGTTTGTGGTACTGCATTAAGTGAAATATTGATCGATGAATTCCTGCAAGTATACAGGGTCGATCGTAGTATAAAATCATCTGAAGTATTCCAGTGGTCGAACCCTCAAGGATGAATTGATTTTCTACCTTAATTAATCTAACACAAGAGAATTAAATTGCAGAGAATTTGGATTATTAATGAAGATCTAGTAGTTAATCTAATTAAACAAGAATTGAGTGAGAAAACAACAATTATACTAGTCTAGGGTTTAGATTTTAATCCAGAGTTTTGAATAAATTTTCCAATTATTTTCTTGCCAAGTTATGAATACTTCACACAATTATAGTATAGAATATCATCTTTTGATACATCTAAAGTGTGCTTAATTAAATTTCATGTCTTTTTCAAGGTCACAAAAGTTTAATTAAACCCTTTAAGAGTTTTGATAATATAATTGCGTTATACAAATTCTAACCTAGTTTTGTGATTAGGCTAAGTACGTTTATTTATCTAGCACACGATTGTATCTATGAGGACTGGTAAATTTTCTTTATTTCATAATATTTTATTTTCTTTTCTCGCATGCATTTTCTTCATTATACCCTATTATATTGACTTTCCAGAGATTTTTATAAGTAAATATAGGTTTTAAATCATTTTTCTAGTATAAGTTAGTTCATGAGAAATAAAGAATGTATTATTGACGTGGGACCCACTAGTGCGGTAAATGCGATATATTTTTGACAACTTGTTGGAGCTTTGTAGCAAGTGATATTATTTTACAAGGTGTTAGGATACAATTAGAGGTTAGTTAGATGGATTAACATTGGAGAGACAAAAGGATAGTTTTAAAACCAAAAGGTGAAATGTGTCACCTTCTTATTCAAAGTTAGACTTTGACTACTATTCCTTAACTTTACTAAAACCTCAAATTGACCCAAAATATCATCTTCATTTGCTCCATCTTGGCCGGCCATTGAGGAGAGAAAAAGAGAGGAAAGTTTCATCTTGTTTCTTCAAATCCAAGTCCAAATCTTGAGTTCCAACCGTTAGTTTCTCAAATTACTCCATAGAAACTCCTTGCTAGGAAGGATTCAAGTGGTTGGTGGAGTTATTTTGGAAGAAAGAAACCTAAGCTACTACCTTTCTTGAGGTATCAAGGTATGGTGTGTACAAATCCATAGTTTGTTCTTAATAATGTTCAATTAGTGGCTTGTGGGAGTTAAGGAGGTGATTTTGTGGGTGATTTCATAACTTTTGGTAGTGATTGATGAATTTCTGATTTTATGCATGATTTTTCTGTTTTTATATGATCATTAGTGGTTGGCCATGTATAATGGTTTGATATGGTGTAAAATGATGCTTCTATATGTTAGTTGTAGTTGGTTGCGGAAAATTTTAGTTTTGTGCGGAAATTCCAGGTTTAGGGTTTCAATTTGCCCTGTTCTGACCGGATTTATTTGGGCATGTTAGAGACCGAATCCGCCCTTGCCCAAAACATGAAAGTTGTTGTTAATTGAGTTAGCTACCTACCTGTAAAATTTCAGCCCAATCGGAGCATTGTAGCATGTAAAATGACTGAAATACGCTTGACTACCCATAAGCCCTGTTTCGCGGACAGTTTTCTGTCTTCGTGGAGATTTCAATTTTTGACTCTAACAATGCATGATTTAGCTTTGGAAGGTCTTCAATAAGCAATGTAGGGTATATGTCTTGGCTTTAGAAAAATCCATAAGATACATCTCAATCGGCACTTCGGTAGCCCTGAGTTATTATCGTTTAAACCGTAGTGCAGTTAGCTAAACCTGTTTGTAAGATTCTGGCTTCGTTATTTGTAATTTTGATCTAGCTACAACTATGAACTAGACTGAGTGGTCTTCATCAAAGTTGTAGGCCTTTGCCTTAGCTTCGAAACGGTATAAATTTTCATTCAATCGATAAGAATAGCTCAAGTTGTGACCATTACGCAAAACAACATCAAATCTGTCTTCCTTTCCCAACATCAAATCTGTCTTCCTTTCCGGACATTTTCCTAGCTTGAATTTGTACTTGTACCACTTTGAGCCTATTGAACGGCTATTAAAATAAGATTGTATGTGACTTTGGGATTGATTGAGGAAAAATGAAGCCATGATGGCTGGAAAAGTAAGCAAATTTAGGAGGAATGCTGTCCAATTTTCTAGGCCGTTTGGTTCCTTTAAGTTTGAGTTGACTTTTGGTAGAAATGAAGGGCTTTTGGGTTGTTTGAGCCCTAGGTCTTCATGTTACCTTTTCGTTCCCAAAAATCATGTTTTGCATCCTGGCATTCGTAATTATTTGGCGAGGCATACGACTAGTAGTCGAGCCTCACTTGTGCATTCTGTTTACTCGATTTTGGATGTGGAACCTTCAATTGTTTTACTTTGGTTCTTTTAGGGTTTCTTGGCGATTAAAGCCACTATGGCGTGAAAACTTTTGAAGTATCTGTACTTGAACCGGTGAGTGTACCACTCCCCTGAGTTATTGCTAAACTGGTTATCTGTACTTGCAAATTGCTATTTGAATGTTTTCCCGACTGTTTATTTTGTACGAGACGAGTGTGTACTTTATCACACTCGCTCTCTGGCCTGTGTGACTTGTTTCCGGTATATACTTGAATGTGTTCCATGTGCCTGTTATAACGTCATTTGGAAGTGTATCCAACGACCTTCCTGTTAAATCTGAGCTCAACCTCATGGGGAGTTGATTGAATAGAGCCAGCAAGGGCTTGGTCGAGAAAATTGACAATCCATGGGTGCATGTTCCTGGGGAATCTATAGGTATTGGAGATTCTGGATTTCCGGTATACTCGAGTATTACCATTCCTGTTCCTGTTTGGCGTTCGGGCCCGGTAAGGGGTATGTTTGGTGAACGGGATTTTGGCGTTAAAGTGGTGTTCTACTGGACTGGTTCCTTTATTTGAACGTTGACGGAGGGTCAACGAGGCTGGATCAAGTATTGCAACGGGGAATTTGGCTCCTGAGAGCCACCTGTATCCTTTACATTGTGGTGTTCATTCATATGGGATTGAGAAGAGTGTGGAGAGCCACCTGTATCCTTTACCTGTATCCTGAGAGCCACTTGACAGATGGGATTGAGAAGAGTGTGGAGAGGATGAGAGGTAAAAAATAATAGTAATAACAATAATAAATTAAAAAAGGGTTTTTAATGGGCACCCGTTAACACATCTAAAATTCATCTAATCTATTATATATATATATATACATGTACTATAATTATTATCCTCCCTTATATTTATATAATTTTTTTATTTAATCTTATCTACCCTCCCATGTATTTATTTATTTTTTGTAATTAATCTTACATTTTTTAAAAATATGACATTTGAAATATATTTTAACGAGTGTCCAATGGTCACCCGTTAAACAAACATTTAAAAAAAAAAAGCTAACCAAAATGTGACATTATGTTGATGTATAAATGACAATAAAAACTAAAATGTAACATATAGATGGTGGTATACTGCCGCAAATCCGGTGTGAATACTTTTTATGGCTGTATATATCTTGGCATTTTGCGCCATAATTTGCGTGCCTCGTAAAGCCAAAATTCTTGTAGTAACTAAATCAAAAACTATATATTGGACAATGAAGTGTTAAGATCCATGAAGAATGGGGCTAAAATGGCAGGTTATAGGAGAATTAAAAAAATTACACTGGTTAAAATAATTATATGCAAAAATGATTTTGCAAACGTGAGAATATGCCTCAAAGTACAAGAGATTGAACTTGTAACGTTTCACTACTAACTGAAAATTCAGAAGTTGAGGTGCTCAAATTCGTGTAGATTAATCCATGAGTACTGTCGCAGAATTCTTGTTAAGCGTAAGCTACCATACCTAAAACGTTGAAAAAATAAAACTAAACCATATTTTAAATGCACTTTACGGCTGCAACCTACAATAATTTAAATGCAGTTAATGTTGTTAACTTGAAGTATCTGTATAGGTGCATACCTTGGGTAAACAATAGAATAATTAGGCTAGTTGTTTCATGCATGGTTGAGCGAGACTAACTAGAATTGATATTTTCATGTTGCCATGGATGAGAATGGGATCTATTGGACATGCTTTTTTTTTTGAAGAGTATTGGACATGCTTTTTTAACTTTATCTTTTAGCTCTTTGAGGTAGTTGCGACAAGATTATTACTGGAAAAATTTCACAAACCATTCTTGAGGTTTATGAAAAATTCAATAATTCTCCTCAAGTTTTTGAAATGGATTTATCTAACGAGTGTCCTGTATGTTCAGGTATTAATTTTTTGATAAGAGTGAAATTAATTTAGAAAAGTATCTAAGGGTGCGATTGATAATACTGAAGTTTGAAAACTGAAATCTGAATCCATTAATTTATTGAATTATTAAGTATTAAATCAAATACATTTGAGTGTATATCACATTCAATGATAAGTAAATACTTTATCACTTATTTTTGAAAACGGAGGGAGGGAGTATCAAAGTGGGACGGAGGGAGTATATCATTACATCAAATGAATGCGTAAGTTAGCAAATGTGCATTCATACAGTAGCCAAAAAACTTGAACAACTTCTGATTTTTGTGTCTTAAAACCTTTAAGAAGCTAGCAGCCCCAGGCATGGGAAGTCGGGAGCTACAAAAAGATTGTGATTGATTAGGTACCCAATCTCTCCATTTGGGTCAGCGTCTTACATGGATTCCAAATCCAAATGTAAAGAAAGGAGAAATCAATCAATGTAAAACTGTAGTTTACGTAGAATTCAGGAAATGTAAATGCACCATGTAATTCAGCAATTAGACAAAAGACTCCCTCTCTGCTTTTAAAACCTACTTACTACCCTCTTATGTTCTGGATAAAATTGCAAAATAGATGGAAAACGCTTTAATAGACAACCCTTGCCAAAATGATTTTTCTGCCTTGTAGTAAGGCATTAAATTTCACCTACACTTTCCAGTTTTCTTAATCAATTCCACCAATTATGCAATTATATGTGGAGTTGACATATATTTTTTGTTATCGATGAAAAAGAAAAGAAAATTGTATAAATTTCAGTTTGACCTCTAAACTTTTCTTCGTTTTCGTCTTAACCCACTAGAGGGTATTTTGGGTCAAAACAAGTGACAAATGGTAAGACAATTGAACTGACAAATTTCATCCATCTTACAACCCACGCCATAGCTGCTTGATCCTCAAAAAACATTTGAACTGACAAATTTCATCCATCTTGTACTTTTACCCAAAACGCAGGGTATTACGTAGATAAAAAAAAAAGGGGGTAATGTGTCTAAACCACAAGGGCGTATAGTAAGATTTTAAAATCAAGATCCTACCTTGGGTTGTTTTGGAAGTCATAAGATCAAATCATAGGTAGGATTGTGGAATCGTACGATTCTACTTGAAAAAAAGTAAAAAAAAAATATTTTATTTATTATAAGTTTATTGTTCATAAAAACATGTATAAATATATGTTGAGAATGCAATGCCAGCTGAAAATGTAAATTTATTTGACTAACATGTATAATTTCTAGCATTACGTACTAATAGATAAAGGTTTAAATTACTTCTGAATTTATTTTATTTTTTGGCTAAAAATTTGAAAATAAATATCATTGATCTAAATTCGTGAAATTTAAGATTTTGTATCTAAATTATTAAGGCATCTCTTACCTTATATAATATGTACTTAAATCCACGAAATTCTAGTGATCCAACAATAATATTACAAACTATAAGATCTTAATAGGATTCATATTGAATTCACAAACTTGAATTGTATAATCGTATAATCCTCAGATCATAAAGTCTGGCTTAGAGTTTAATAACTATTGCGTATGGTACATGCTATCTTTTTCTTTTACAATTTTTGAACCGTAACTCGAAGATTTTGCGTCGGAAGTATTTCAACAGCCATAAGTACGGTTGGAAAAATGGCAGGGTATAGGTAGGACTGCGTAGGTGCAATTTTATACGATTTTTGTAATTATTATATTTTATTGGTGTACACTTATGTTATGGTATTGTACGTGTACTTTTATTGTCTATTTGTTAAAAGTATAAATTATGTTTCTGTATCCCAAATATGACAAACTACATAAGTATACTTGTATAAGTCGAAAAAAAAAAAACATAAGTATACATCAAAACTTGTAAAAAGTACGACAATTAAACACAATCCTGCCAAAACCCAAAAGTATAACTGCACCTGTCCTGTGTCCTTCAGGTGCCGTAAGCCCACAATATAGGTGTTGGCTCTTTCCAAAGCCACCGCAGCCTTTATTTAGATGTAATTAATAGAGATGTTAACGCATCCTATTTCTTGACTCTCATTAATAACGTTTCATTTTTTCCTCATTAATACTGCATTCATTTTCTTACTTTGTTTTGATAATTAAATATTTGAGTGAATTCAGTTCCGATCATAGTTATTAAACCCAACCCGGGAAGGAACCCGGCGAAGGGGGTGGGTCAACGGGTTACTGGTTCGACCGGTGGGTGAGTGGTTGAACCGGTGGGTCACTAAATATATTTAAATATTATATTTCATAATTTTTTATATAAGATATATGATATAAATTGTAATAAATAATGCCATAGTAAAAGCTCATTTAATTTAATTTGCTATAAAATAATTAATTCATATAAGAATCAATTAAATATAAAGTTATTTAGTAATACACCAAACTTCAAGTGTAAAATTTTATCTATATTTAGTGTAATAATGTAGCTTATTTATGAATTTTAAGTGTAAAAAATTATTAAATTAATATTTATCTTTGAAATGAATTATGTAATGTGTTATTTTTGAAATTCATTTTATAAATTATAGAGTTTGGAGGGTACTAATTTTTATTAAAAGATTTCAAATAAATTTATTTTAGAGAAAAGAAAGATAGAATTGAAAAAACATATATATATTATAATAAAGACTTTTTATTAACAAATTTCGGAGTAGCCTAGTGGTAAGCATGCATTATTGTTTGGTGGAGGTCGGAGGTTCGAGCTTTGACAAAGGTAATAAAATTTTTTCATCAAAAACGGGCCGGGAACGGTCCGTGGACAAACCCGGCCGGGTTTCCCGGTTAGCCCGGTCCGATCGCCGGGCCGTTGACTAGTCAACGGTTCCGTAGCCCAAACGATCTAATTTAAGACTCGGCCCGGCCCAATGGCCGGTTCACCGGTTTGACCGGTCCGACCGCCGGGCCGGGCCGGGTTTAATAACTATGGTTCCGATCATCATCACGAATAAGATATTTTCTTAAAACTATAGATCATTTACAGAAATCATTACAAATTTCTTTCCAACATAATTCTCACATTTACAGCAAAATTTGAATATACGACTTTTTATAAAAAAGTTATCCGCTCTTATTGATTGAACCAATTTGTACTGATCTATTTATCATGCGAATGTGGTCTCCACTAGCATTTCGCCTCTCTGGGAGGGGGCAAGCTAGTTCCCCGAAGATATGGTAAGTAGTAATGCTACTCATAAATGGAGGGCGGCGGTGTTCATTTGCGCCGCCAACTTTATGGAGCTCTGGTGTAAGCCCAATAGATTTTGAGAGCTATTGTTGAAAAGTAGTAATCCTCTCTGCTTTTGGATTGCGGAAAATTTCAAACCTTTTGCATGCTCAAACAAATCGCACTCATTTCCACCTCCCGCCTGGCCCGCACCCGCTGCCCATCATCGGTCACCTCCAACTCATAACTTTTCCTTTGGACCAGTTTTACCAGAAGCTATCAACCAAATATGGCCCCATTATTTACCTCCAATTTGGTGCTTCAAAGCAGATTATCATATCATCTGCTTCTTTGGCAACAGAAATCTTCAAAACCCAAGATCTTGCATTCGCTTCTCGGCCGCCTTTTGCTGTTGAAGATAGGTTAACTTTTGTTGCCTCTAGTTTTGTCAATTCTGAGTATGGAGATTACTGGAAGTTCATGAAGAAGCTTTGCATAACTAAGTTGTTTAGTCCCCAAGCATTAGAGGCCTCACTGTTGCGGAAGCCCTACCAAAGTTAAGGTATAACGAGTAAATTATTGTACCTAAAATTGCAAAATGGTAATTCCCAGGAAATATTTGGTGAGGCACACTGGCCTGCTTAAGTACCAATTTCCTAGACAGAATCACCTATATATGCACTTAATTGCACAATAACTCACTACAAATATACCTACAAATATAGCTACTAAATAGACAATAAAATAGAACACCAGAATTTAACGAGGTTCGGCTAATTTGCCTACGTCCTCGGACACTACCGACAATTTAATATTTCACTAGAAGAAATATTACAAAGAGAGAGAAGAAAGCAAGTTATTGGCTCTTGCTTGGTGTACTTGAATTGGTTTGTTTGAGAGCTATTTATAGTTCTCAAACAACCTCTCAAATGTTAAACTTAACCGATGTGGGATTTAGAAATTTAGGCCAAAGAATTCAAAGTCCTCAATTTTGGCTTGAAAAAGTCATCAATTGAGGCTTGGCTTTGAATTCAACAAATCTCCACCTTGGCATAATTTCTAATCCCACCAAAAATACAAATTTTTTTTCCCTCAAATTCGGTGGTGTCTTCAAATGCGTTGTCAAGCGCCAATCTTCAAGTCGTGCACAACATTTATCAAATTCAAACAATGTTGGAATTTGATAGTTGTCACAACCTTCGTAAGCATATCAGCAGGATTCTCCTTGGTCTGAATCTTTTGAAGTAGTATCGTACTATCTTCCAAAATCTTCCTCACAAAATGATACCGTACGTCGATATGCTTCGTCCTTGCATGATAAACTTGGTTCTTTGCTAAATGAATAGCACTCTGACTATCACAATGAACTTTGATAGACTTCTGTCCAATTTCCAATTCATCAAGCAATCCATGAAGCCAAATTGCTTCCTTAACAGCTTCCGTAACTGCCATATACTCCGCCTCTGTAGTAGACAAAGCAACTGTTGACTGTAAGGTAGACCTCCAACTGACTGGTGCCTTAGCAAGTGTAAAAACATACCCAGTCGTTGATCGACGTGTATCTTGATCTCCTGCGTAGTCGGAATCACAATATCCAACTACGCCTTGACCAATCTTCTCATCCCGCTCAAATACTAATCCAACATCTACGGTGTTCAAAATATACCGTAAAATCCATTTCACAGCTTGCCAATGCTCCTTGCCAGGATCATGCATGTACCTGCTCACAACTCCAACTGCTTGTGAAATGTCGGGCCTTGTACACACCATAGCATACATCAAGCTACCCACCGCATTTGCATACGGTACCTTTGCCATATATTCTCGTTCTGCATCATTCTTTGGAGATAACGATGCACTAAACTTGAAATGAGGAGCAAGTGGAGTACTAACAGGTTTAGTCTTTTCATTCATACCAAACCTCTTTAATACTTTACTAAGATACTCTTTCTGTGTCAAATAAAGCCTCCCCAATCTTCTATCTCTACTTATCTCCATGCCGAGAATTTTCTTGGCTTCGCCGAGATCCTTCATTTCAAACTCCCGACTCAAATGAGATTTCAATTTTTCAATCTCACCTTGATCCTTGGAAGCTATCAACATATCATCAACATAAAGAAGAAGATATATGTAGGATCCATCTCGTAGCTTGCGCAAATATACACAATCATCATATTTGCTTCTTGTGTACCTTTGCCCCATCATAAACTTGTCAAATCGCTTATACCACTGTCTTGGAGACTGCTTCAATCCATACAACGATTTGTCAAGCTTGCATACCATCTTTTCTTTACCAGCAACTTTGAATCCTTCTGGCTGAGTCATGTAGATTTCCTCTTCCAAGTCACCATGTAAAAACGCAGTTTTTACATGTAAGTGCCCGGTGCAACCCAATGAGTACAAACAAATTCACAATGATGCACAAAGATATATCAAATTTAAGCACAATAAAGAAAACTTAATTAAAGAGAAAGGATAAGAAATGCAAACCAAATATCAAACCAATAGCCTCTTCAATGATGGCCGATGCTAACCAAGAGTAACAATGAAGCTCACTCCTTCCTCACCCAAAATACTCTTGGTTGAGCCAAGGAGTTTTACAACTATCTAGTTACCCTCAACAACGCTACACTGAAAGATCACTCACCCAATTAAGAACAGTATTTATACCCAAATGAAGCAACCTTCACCAAGGTTTTACCACTCCAAGTGATTGGTTCACCTTCACCAAGGTTTTACTACTCCAAGAGAGTAACCTTCACTTGAGCAACCTCACAACCCAACTTCCCCAACCCCTTATACAACCAACAAAGAATCTTTCTACTCAAAAATCTCACTTGTAAGCTTGTATTTTGTGTTGGCAAAAGTCTCTAGTCTTCTTGTGCTTTGGGGTTTTTATAGAAGGTGAGAAATGGCTCCAAAAGACTCTCCAACGGTCAAATATTAATTGCTGTCAAAACTAGCCGTTGGCCTGTCGGACGTCGACAGGTGCCTGTTCAGACGACCGAAACCACCTGTCGGACGTCCGAACCCTGCGTCCGAAGCGTAGGCGAGAGTCATCAAATCTTTGCGAAATTTCTCGGACGTCCGATGCGATCGATGTGCGTCCGAGGCGTGCGTCCGATCCTTCCGGACGTCCGATGCTTCCTCACGAGCGTCCGACAGAGTTTCCTTCTTGATGTTCTTCATCCTTTCGGACGTCCGATAGTTTCCTTTTGGCCGTCCGACATGAGTGACCTGATTTTGCTTCTTCATTTGGTTGGTTTTCTTTCCTTGACACCATTGAACCTGATTCTAACAAATTTCTCACATAAAAACATTAGACCAAATCTACATTTTGGTTTGTTAATCATCAAAACCAAGGATTGATCGACCAAGGTCAACAATCTCCCCCTTTTTTATGATGACAAACAAAATGAAGATTTCTTTTATCAAATAAGTTCAAATAAAGCTCCCCCTTAGAAAGTGCCAACATGCAAAGAAATTTCAATAAATCCTACTCCCCCTTTTGGCATCAATCAAAAAGCAAACTCCCCCTTTATTTTTCAAGTCAAGACCATAATAGGGTCCTTGGGAGTTATTACAACATGATCTAGCAATCCACATGGATTTCATACCTTTTCTCATATTTTTCTTTACATAGCAATCATTTTGCATGTGTCCAAATTGGCAACAAAAGTGACACATGATAGAAGTATTTTGCACATAAGTGGATTTATTGCAACTAATTTTCTTAGCAAACTTATTTGTGCCTTGAAAAGATTTGCTTTCTTTTGTTTGAGAAAACTTTTGTTTTTCATTTTGGAGAACCTCGTTCAAGTCATTAATTTTTTCTTTAACAAATTTTGTTCCTCCAACATTTTTTCATAAAACTTTGTTTTCTCTTCCAACTTCCTTTTCAAATTATTTTTGCAATCAAAAACACCTTTTTGATTTTTTAAATCATCATTTTCCATTCTCAAACATTTGTTTTCTTGAAAAAGTTTGGAGTTTTCTTCCAACAAATCATTTATTTTTGTTTTCAAATCTTTATTTTTAGCATAAGATTTTTTCAAACTTTTATGCATTTTAATCATAAGAGTTTTCACATCATCATCTTCATTATCTTCATCACAAGAAGAGTGATAAGAACTTACCTCATCTTCTCCAACGGCCATTAGTGCCATTTGGGCCAACTCTTCTTTTTCTCTTTTTGAATTGCATTCATCCCATGTAATTTTGCAATCTCCTCTTGAACATCTCTTGTTGAAGATCTTCTTGAAACTTTTGATGTGAGGAGTTATATCATTGTCCACTTCCATGATTTCATTACCCATGAAGGATGGGTTATCCCCCACTTGAGATGCTTTAAAAGCTATGCCTCTCTTATACATTCTTGCATTTTCTTCCTCTTGCACTTTGAATTCCAGCTTTAATTCATAAGAGGTTAGGGTATCCACAAGAGATTCAATGGACATAGAATTTAAATCCTTTGCCTCTTCTATAGCATTTATTTTGTTTTCCCATTCTTTTGGCAAGGCATTCAAAATCTTTCTATTTTTCTCACCCAAAGAATATTCTTTTCCAAGCAATTTAAGATCTTCAATAATGTCACAAAATCTACTACACATCTTATCAACATTTTCAAGAGGATGCATTTTGAAAAATTCATATTGAGAAACAAGTAAAGATTTCTTTTGTTCTTTAATATCTTGATTACCTTCATGAAATACACACAATTTATCCCAAATATCTTTAGCTGATTTACAACCTTTAATCCTACTAGATTCATTTACATCTAATGCATTGTACAATATACACATGGCCTTGGCATTCAAAGAAAGGTATCTCTTGTCTTTTTCATTCAATTCTTGTCTAGTCTTTAATCTACTCAAATTGGTGATAGAGTCAACTATTCTAGCTTCATAAGGACCATCTTCTACCACATACCATAGTTCAATGTAACAGATTGTAAGAAAATCATCATTCTTGTTTCCACATGCTAAAATGAGAACCATTAAACATAGGTGGTCTATCAATAGATTGCCCTTCTAAAAAAGAAACTTTTATGGTTGCCATGATCTTTACTCTAAGCGGTTAAGCTTGATCAAAAGAGACCAAGCTCTGATACCAATTGTAAGAGCCCGGTGCAACCCAATGAGTACAAACAAATTCACAATGATGCACAAAGATATATCAAATTTAAGCACAATAAAGAAAACTTAATTAAAGAGAAAAGATAAGAAATGCAAACCAAATATCAAACCAATAGCCTCTTCAATTGATGGCGATGCTAACCAAGATGTACAAGTGAAGGCTCACTCCTTCCTCACCCCAAATACTCTTTGGTTGAGCCAAGGAGTTTTACAACTATTCTAGTTAACCCTCAACAACCTACACTTGAAAGATCACTCACCCAATTAAGAACTATTTTATACAAATGAGGCAACCTTCACCAAGGTTTTACCACTCCAAGTGATTGGTTCACCTTCACCAAGGTTTTACTACTCCAAGAGAGTAACCTTCACTTGAGCAACCTCACAACCCAACTTCCCCAACCCCTTATACAACCAACAAAGAATCTTTCTACTCAAAAATCTCACTTGTAAGCTTGTATTTTGTGTTGGCAAAAGTCTCTAGTCTTCTTGTGCTTTGGGTTTTTATAGAAGGTGAGAAATGGCTCCAAAAGACTCTCCAACGGTCAAATATTAATTGCTGTCAAAACTAGCCGTTGGCCTGTCGGACGTCCGACAGGTGCCTGTCAGACGTCCGAACCACCTGTCGGACGTCCGAACCCTGCGTCCGAACGTAGGCAGAGAGTCATCAAATCTTTGCGAAATTTCTCGGACGTCCGATGCGATCGATGTGCGTCCGAGGCGTGCGTCCGATCCTTCCGGACGTCCGATGCTTCCTCACGAGCGTCCGACAGAGTTTCCTTTCTTGATGTTCTTCATCCTTTCGGACGTCCGATAGTTTCCTTTTGGCCGTCCGACATGAGTGACCTGATTTTGCTTCTTCATTTGGTTGGTTTTCTTTCCTTGACACCATTGAACCTGATTCTAACAAATTTCTCACATAAAAACATTAGACCAAATCTACATTTTGGTTTGTTAATCATCAAAACCAAGGATTGATCGACCAAGGTCAACATTACATCTAATTGGACAAGTTCCAGATCCAATTGTGCTACCAAAGCCAATAAAATTCTGATGGAGGAATGTTTCACGACTGGAGAAAACACTTCGTTGTAATCAATTCCCTCCTTCTGAGCGTAGCCTTTAGCCACCAATCTTGCTTTGTAGCGAACACCAGACTTGTCAGGAAATCCTTCCTTCTTTGCATATACCCACTTGCATCCGATTGCCTTCTTTCCCTTTGGAAGACTGGTTAGCCTCCATGTTTGATTCTTATGAAGGGAATGTACTTCTTCATCCATTGCAATCCTCCACTTTTCTTTATCCGAACTTTGAGCTGCTTCATTGAAAGTGGCAGGAATATCAACATTTATGGTTGGGGATGCATAGGCCACTATATCAGCAAAACGAGCAGGTTTTCTGATTGTCCTCTTTGGCCTACTGGTTGCAATTGATTCATGTTGCTGTGAAAGTTCTTCAACTGGAACATTTTCTTCAGTTGATTCTTCTTCTACCATAGGAGTCCTTTCATCTACTCCGATATCCACTGCTGGTCTGATAATGCTTCTTTCAAACTCCATCTGCTTAGGAGTGCTCTCCACCTGTTGGGGAGTACTATCATTCTGCTGTACATCTACCTTTGTTAACATGGTAGATTCATCAAAGGTGACATCCCTGCTGAAAACTATCTTTTTCGTTTCGGGACACCAAAGGCGATAACCTTTAATGCCTGTTGTGATCCCCATAAAGAGCGCCTTCTTCGCCCTTGGATCCAACTTTGATTCTTTAACATGATAATATGCAGTAGAACCAAACACATGTAAGGAATCATAATCTGTAGCAGGTTTTCCCGACCATTTCTCTAATGGCGTTTTGCCGCCAATAGCAATTGATGGTAAGCGATTAACGAGGTGATTTGCATATGCTAAGGCCTCAGCCCAAAATTGTCCGCCCAACTCAGCATTGGACAACATACACCGAACTTTCTCCACCAATGTCCGGTTCATACGCTCTGCCACCCCGTTTTGCTGTGGTGTATCTCTGACTGTGAAGTGCCGAACAATGCCTTCATTTTCACAGACCTCCATGAACGGATCACTAGTGTATTCACCTCCGTTGTCTGTTCGAAGGCGTTTGATCTTTCTTTCTGTTTGAGTTTCCACCATCTTTTTCCACTTGATGAAAATTCCCAATACTTCACTTTTCGCCTTCATAGTATACACCCATACTCTTCGAGAGAAGTCATCGACAAAGGTAACAAAATAATTCTTGCCTCCCAAAGAAGTTGTTTTGGAAGGTCCCCACACATCAGAGTGCACATAATCCAAAATACCCTTGGTATCGTGAATTGCAGTGCCAAATTTTACCCTTGTCTGCTTTCCTTTGACACAATGCTCGCAAAAATCTAACTTGCAAACACTGGCTCCTTTTAATAGTCCTTGATTCATCAGAAGATTCAAAGATTTTTCTCCGGCATGCCCTAAGCGCATATGCCATAATCTGGTTACTTTCAATTCTCGATCATCACTGGAAGCCACGGCCGCTACTCCAACAACTGCATTACCTTGATAGTAATACAAGTTATTATTTTTCCGGATTCCTTTCACCAGCACCAATGCACCTGAAATGATTTTCATCACTCCATTATATGCCGACACCTTGTAGCCCATTGATTCTAGTACTCCCACAGAAATGAGGTTCTTTTTCAATTCTGGCACATATCGGACATCAGTTAGAATCTTAATTGATCCATCCTGATTCCTCAGCCGAATTGAACCAACCCCATTTGTTGCTAATGTGGTCTCATCTGCCGTGTAGACGACTCCACCTTCTTTTTCCTTGAAATCAAAGAACCATTCTCTATTGGACGTCATATGATGGCTACAACCTGAGTCCAATAGCCATGTACTAGAATGACCAGTAGGCATGACAGCTAATGAAAAATCTGAGTTTTGATCAATGCACTCAGATACATTTGAATCCGCAACAGCTTTTTCTTTGTCAGGTCTACCCTTCAGTTTTGGACAGTCCTTCTTCCAGTGCCCTTTCTCTCTGCAAAAGGCACACTCATCTTTACTTAGTCTGGCTCTTGACTTGGATCTTCTTCTCGTCCCCTTTCTCTGGTTTTGTGAGCGTCCTCTAGTTACCAGAGCTTCTGCTGCTCCATCTCTGCTATTTTGCTTGTCTTTTCTTCTGAGCTCATAGCTGTACAGGGCAGAGCTAACTTCACTGAGGGACACCTCAGCTTTCCCATGGAGTAGAGTTGTTTCAAGATGCTCAAACTCCTCAGGAAGAGATCCCAACAACATGAGAGCCAAATCTTCGTCTTCAAATGTCACATCTAAATTCATCAGATCAGTGATTAACTGATTGAAATTAGTGATGTGATCACTTAGAGTTGTGCCAGGAACATAAGTGAAGCGAAATAAACGCTTCTTCATGTTGAGCCTGTTCTGACAATTTTTCTTCAAGAACTTCTCCTCCAATCCAGTCCATAATTTATTTGCAGAGGTTTCTTTTGAGAACACATATTTTTGTTCCCTTGAAAGACACGATCGAATTGTACCACACGCTAAACGATTTAGCGTCCTCCATTCCTTCTCTTCAATCTCTTCTGGTTTCTCTTTTTCGATGGCAATGTCTAGACCTTGATTAAAGAGCGCGTCTAGAATCTCACTTTGCCACATGCCGAAATGACCGGTACCATCAAATGTCTCCACATTTAATTTTGTATTCGTCATAACATTTCTCGCCATAATAGATAATGACGAGCTTGTTGATGCTTGCATTGTAGATGAAGATCTACTTTCGGCCATCTCTACAAATTATATTTAGTAGCTCCTAAATGTAGAGTAACAATAGCCCAAGAAATCTTTTCTGATGTGGAAGATCAGACCATGCTGCAACCACAGAGCATACTAAGAAACCTCGAGCTCTGATACCAATTGTTGCGGAAGCCCTACCAAAGTTAAGGTATAACGAGTAAATTATTGTACCTAAAATTGCAAAATGGTAATTCCCAGGAAATATTTGGTGAGGCACACTGGCCTGCTTAAGTACCAATTTCCTAGACAGAATCACCTATATATGCACTTAATTGCACAATAACTCACTACAAATATACCTACAAATATAGCTACTAAATAGACAATAAAATAGAACACCAGAATTTAACGAGGTTCGGCTAATTTGCCTACGTCCTCGGACACTACCGACAATTTAATATTTCACTAGAAGAAATATTACAAAGAGAGAGAAGAAAGCAAGTTATTGGCTCTTGCTTGGTGTACTTGAATTGGTTTGTTTGAGAGCTATTTATAGTTCTCAAACAACCTCTCAAATGTTAAACTTAACCGATGTGGGATTTAGAAATTTAGGCCAAAGAATTCAAAGTCCTCAATTTTGGCTTGAAAAAGTCATCAATTGAGGCTTGGCTTTGAATTCAACACTCACGTGGGGTTCGCAGACAAGAATTACGCAGTTTCTTGCAAAAGATTGTGGAGAGTGCATCTCTTCTAAAGCCCATCGACGTTGGACTTGAGCTCTCAAAGCTAACAAATAATATAATCTGTAGGATGGCAATGAACACTAATTGTTCGAGTAACGATGATGAAGCAGAAAAGAGTAGAAAATTAGTGCAGGATACGTTTGAACAAGCTCTCAAGTTGAGTATTGGAGATGTCTTGGGGCCATTCAAATGGTTAGGCTTCTGGATTTATGGGAAGCAGGCCGTGGATGTGGAAAGAAGGTTTGATGGCATGCTAGAGAATATATTGAAGCAGCACGAAGAAAGAAGAGAAGTAAACAGCAAAACTAGCCAATATAAAGATCTGATAGATATTCTTTTGGAGATACATTATGATAACCAAGCTGAGTTTAAACTGACTAGAACTCAGATCAAGTCTTTCCTCCTGGTATGTGATTTTAAGTACTTGCTTTTCTTTTCTTTTTTTTCTGTTTTGCTTTCAGATATCCAGATCTTCAGCAATTTTGTTATTTATTATTTTTTTGTTATTTACTATTGTTAGTTGTATCTAGAATCTGATTTGGCAAGTCGACCAAGTCATAGATCGTTAATTCTTAAACTAACTTAAAAGGTTTCTCTGAATGACAAAGAAAAAATACGAGGAAGAAAATAAGGAAAAAAAGAAAAAGCACAAAGGTATACATAAATACATACTGTTAGTCTATGAATCTATTTCTGATATTCATTTCTCAAAATGAGATTAGAATTTCTTTATATAATTTGGTACTTTTGCTCACAACAAAAAATTTAAAAAAAAAAATTGAGAAGAAGACCTAATATGGAACTTCCTCATATTCTTTTGATGCAATTATTATATCTTAATTTGGATTGTGTTCTTCGTCAATTAGGACATATTTGTTTGAGGCACTGATACTTCTGCGCAGACTATGCACTGGACTTTAGCTGAGCTCATAAACCATCCTAAAATTTTCAAGAAAGTTAGAGAAGAGATAGATTCACTTGTAGGGATCGGAACTCAAGACTTGTTGAGGAATCAGACATCTCAAGTCTACCCTATCTCCAAGCTGTAATGAAGGAAATACTCCGATTACATCCTTTGGCCTCTCTCATAACAAGAAAATGCCGCGAACATTGCAAGATTGATGTCTTTGATATACCTAAAAACACAACCATACTGATCAATACATATGCAGCCATGAGGGATCCTAACCTTTGGGATGATCCTAACGAATTTAAGCCCGAAAGATTCTTGATTTTCAAGGATACAGAGAAAACCTTAGCTCGGCAGGATCAACAGGAGGGAATATTGCTGGATATCTTAACTTTTGGAGGTGGAAGGAGAAGGTGTCCAGGAATGATGCTGGCTTTCCACACAATGAGCCCTACAGTTGCTGCCATGGTTCAGTGCTTCGACTGGACGCCGATTGAGGAGGGAAGGGAAGTTGATGCAGTGAATATGGAAGTCAGAAAAGGGTTTATTCATGTTATGGAACAATCACTTGTATGCACTCCTCGAGTTCGTCTCAATCCACTTGACTGCATAGCTTGATCTTGGAAAAATAATGCATTACCAAACTTGGTGCAGGATTACACTTTTGTTGGATAGTTGCGTTTTGCCAACAAAAATTTACAAGAAGTTTAGCACAATGATATGTGTAAGCAGCATATTTACTTTTATGAAAAATAATAAATGACTGAATTATAATTTTGTTTATAAAAGAAAATGTTGTCTTGGTTTCTTTTTTCTTTTATCCCTTCATCGTTTAATTTTCACATATTTGGTCCCTCGAAGTATAGATGTTTCCACTTTGTCTTCCATATAGCTTTTGACATTAATGCAATTTGTTTGGTATGATTGTGAAATTTGCACTTCTAGTTTTTACTAAGATGCTTGTCTCGAGGAATATGATTTTTGGAGTTATATAAAATGTGACAAAACTAAATTAAAAGTTGACAAGTATCCAAAAATGTAGAAACCGCCTAAATTTTTTTTTTTTTTTTTTTGAAAAAAGAACTTGATAGACAAGAGATGCTAAAAGCAAGGCATGATTAGGGACTAAATTAAAACTAGCATCAAACTGAAGGAGATAAAACAACGATTTTTGCTCATTTTAATTATTTTATCAGGATACTCTTCATTTGAAAACTTCTACGGTTTAAAAAGAAAAATAAACTTTGTAAATGTATACTAGTATCCTATTCTATGCATACAATCAGAAAATTCAAAATGAAATTCTCTGAATCCTATTGTACTAGCTAAACAATTTGCTTATTATGTTTCAATAATATGTAGTCCATTATCAATTTTTACTAGAATACGCAACTAGTGAATTCTGCAAATAGACTGTTTATTGATGCTAAGTTCCAAACAGAATGAATTCTAATTTTTACCCAAAGTACAACTCTTGAAAATAATTTTATATAAATATATACAACGAATCCATAAACAAAACTATATATGCTTTAGATCTTCTACCTGCGGAGAGGTATCAACTGTTCTTCACTTAAATCTTATCTAATTCTCATGTACAAAAGTAATTTAGCATCAAATACTGAAAGTCAATGTTTTAAAACTCGGACTGTTAATTGAATCGGTGAGGTGTTCGGGTCAAGATTCAACCGGTCAGATCGGTTCAACCCTGGTTCAATGAATTTTTAAAAAATAATTTATATAAATATATATGCACAATAAGACATGCATTGGACTAATTTAAGACTTTATATGATGAAAATTTTAATATTTTCAAAGAAGTTGGATTTTCACAAATAAATTTTTTAAATTATAAGTTAAAACAATTAAATTTCATCTCAATCTTAATTGAATTTGCCAAAAAATAATGTTAAATCAAACTCAAAAATACCACAATATTTTGTAATTATACAAATTCACGTCTATGAGAATTAGACATTGTGAGTTTAAATTTTAATTCAAGTTTTTGATATTTAGATATTACAGCTTAAGAAAAAAAAAGAAGTTTTGAGTTTGGAGGAAGTCAAGAAAATAGAAAATAAAAATACAAACTTGATAAGAGGCAAAAAATGAGAAGAAAGTGAGTGAATGTAGCATTTAATAATTAGTTTTAGGGTTAAGGAAAACATATTCTTTTTTAAAAAAAAAATTTCAATTTAATGGACAAAAACAAAAAACCTGCCGGTTCAATGGTTCAATCCTAGTTCGCATGGTTCGAACGGTTCAATTCGATTTTTAAGTATAATCAACCTAAAAATTATGAACCGGACCGGAGCCAAGCCCGGTTCGCGATCCGACCGATTGACCGACTAATCCGATCCGATTTTTAAAACACCGCTGAAAGTCAAACGCCAATTGTGCAACTAAGAATTAGAAACTAGGCCTTAGACCCACTACTCTAATTCTTCATATCTCAGGGCCCATTACACAGTGGCGGGCCTTTCTTCTTATTCTCCTTCTTATTCATTACAGTGGTGGGCCTGATGCCCATTACCCAGCAATTGAAACTCTAAATGTATCTTGGCCCAACCAAGCGGGAGAATGAAGTATAGGGGTATACAAAAACTTTTTCATAATATTATTTTTTTAGTAAATCTTATATACATTGTCACCATTTGATTCATGACATAAGTGTAAAAGTTGAATTTCAAATTCAAAATTTACATAGTTGTCATTCATTCAACGTTAATAGTGTATGTAAAAGTTGAATTTCAAATTCAAAATTTACATAGTTGTCATTCATTCAACGTTGATAGTGTATACACTGTCATAATAGGAAAGATTAATTCTATTTTTTTAGGTACATAATAACTAATAATTATAATATCATTCTTTACTAATATTATGTTTTTACCCATTTTTTCGTAATATTATGTTTTCCTAATGTAATTGATCAAATCTCATGTGTACTACTTAATTTTCCGCCAAATAATTGTTGCAAAACATCTTCATTGGTTCTCTAAATTTCTACTTTTCAGGTAACCTCTCTGCCTGTGTGGATACGTGTTTATTTATTCAAAAATGTTTTCCTGTATTTCTTTAATCCTCTGAATTTCCTGATTTCGAGATATTCCATTTATGATGTACTGCCATTTTTACTTTCATCTATATTTACTCTATTCAGATTGTCCAAGAATTGAAAACATGCTTTCAATTTATTCCAATATGGTCATGGAATCTAACCGGCATATTTGATATGACCATACAGAAAATTTAAAAAATGTCATAATTCTGGATTTTCATGTAATTAGTTGAAATTAAGAGCTGTTTTTTTAGTCAAAATGGTGAATCTTTTTTCTTTCAAAAGAATGCAGCTCACAGGGGAAGCTCAATTCCCTATGCTTTCAAATGAGATTCTTGACGGATTTTTTGATATATGCACAAGTTAAAAAATTCGAAATACACTCATTTCACTGCAAGTATATAGGTTAACTAATAGTTTAGGGTATATATCGGGTCGATCCAACGAGAAAGATTGAACAATTACCGGTACTACTAAAGCTTCTCTATTATTTAGACTATCAATGAATTATAAGAAAATGAAACCTACTGAACTTATGCAAAATAAAAAATAAAAGCTCCTTAGGTTATGGTATTCCTAACTACTCATGCAAGTGTTATATTTGGATCATTGAATACTACTATTTATGCTAGTTATGGTATAATTTCCTTATGCATATGAATCCTACTTTCGTAGTGAATCAATTGCACTCATAACTAATCCATACTTATTCTCATGGTTATGAAATTAGCTATAAGTTCATTTCTTCAATAAAATTACATGAAATTAATCA
Source organism: Coffea eugenioides (assembly GCF_003713205.1). NCBI lineage: Eukaryota > Viridiplantae > Streptophyta > Magnoliopsida > Gentianales > Rubiaceae > Coffea > Coffea eugenioides. The sequence goes on from NC_040037.1 coordinate 43,243,619, forward strand.
CTCAAAACCACATAGGTGCACCTCTACTCTCGTGAGCGTACTCCCTATGTTTAGCACTTATTGAACCAGTATTAAATCTCAATTTTCATTGCAGAAACAACACCTTAGATAATCACAATTAATGGTACCAGATTAATCATGATTTAAAGAGCCAAAGTGCTAAATAATTTGCTCAAATCATAGCAATCAAATAACCAAATAATAAACACTAACAATCATATGAAGTTCAACCAAACCCAAGGTATAAATTTTAAAGACACATCATAAACACAAAATCCAAAACTTGCATATTAACCATATTTAAGAATCCAATACAAAAGATAAAGAATTGGAGAAGAGATAACCCATGTCACTTGAGATTCAACTCATCTTTCTTCATCTCCATCTTCATCCTAATCTAGCTAATATACAAGAAGGATGAACTAACTAGCTAAACTATCCTACACTAAGGAAATGGAAGAACTACATTTCTGCAGCCTCCAAGCTTTCTCCCCTATGTCTCTCTATTCTCTGGTTGCTCTGTATATAGACTCCTGAAAAGTTCCTCCTCTCCACCGTTTTTTCCTCCACCTTGATTCTGAAATCTTCAATTTGTTAGGAAAGTAAAAAACAATGGCTTTTTGACTTGGAACTTTGGCTATACCTCTTCTTTATGTCTTCTGAAGCATGTGCAGCTGAATTCCCTTACCAAGAACAGCTGGAAAGTGGTGCGAACATAAGAGAAATGGTTGAGCAATTTGCAGAATTTCGGCTGCAATACGCGTATTCACTTTTGATCTCGCTTCAACTGCAATATTCTCTATGATGGAGGCCAAACTGGCTTTTGTACGAAACACAAAGGTTATAGCCCTTTGAATTACCTTTCCAATTCTTCAAGAATCATCCAAATCGGAGTTTTGTAGACCAAGATATGACCAAAATACCAAAACCTGGTCAGAGGTTTGCTTTCAACTTTGGACAGCAGTGTTGAACTTTGGTATTTTGACCTTTTGACTGAGAAAACGGCTAAATTGGACTCTAATGTCTTCATACCAAATTTAGATACGTCTCTTGGCTTCAAATTGGTTCAAGAATCATTTCAATCCAATCACCGTAACTCAACTTATAGCTGAAATACTAAAATGTGTCAAAGCTGTCAAAATGCATAAAATACAAGTAAAAAGTGATAAAAACCTCATTTAATCTCTTAAGAACATTTTTCCCCAATTATAGCCAAAATGATTCATTTTCTTCCAATAATATAACCAAAGTGACTAAAAATAATATAAAATATCATTTAAATGTAACGTAAATTAGTCACTTATCGAACTCCCCCACACTTAAATCATTGTTTGTTCTCAAGCAATCCACACATAATCAACTACAATGATTCAAGAGATGAAACAATATATGCACTTTTGTCAAATTTAATTCCTCATCACATGGAAAACAATCATTATACAATTATTCAATCTACACTAAATACTCATAATATCAAGTAAAGAAAAGATAATTATACCCTAATTTCAACAAGTTAAACTTAATCTCTCACCCAAACCTAATTTCACAAATAAGTAAATCACATAGTCGATTTATAGCCTTCCTCCGCCTATAATCATCTTTTTCTCAAAATTTTACAACTGAGAGGGATTTATTCATACTAATTTTACTTAAATAGTGAGAATGCCTTTTTACACGAAAATCGACACTTTTAGGTGAAAATCCCCGGTTACTCAACATTTCACCTATTCAAGCTGCTATGCATACTCTTAATTCAAGTACCTTATTACGCGAATGTCAACATTTGTAGATGCCAACCCCCGGATACCGGTACGAGAATCATTGGAGTAGAATAATTTTTATTTACTTTCTTTTCTCCTTCTTTTTTTCTTCTTTCTTTTTTTTTATATTTTTCTCTTCTCCTTTTTTTTTAAGAAAATAAATAGATTTTTCCCTCATAGAAAATTATATATAAAAATAATCAAAGGAGGAGTATAACCTTTACTGACTATATCAATCACTTAGTTGTAAAATTAAGTAAAGAAAAGAAATCTCATTAAATATGTAAAATTTTAGGCATAATTTTCCTCACTTCACCGAATATACTTTTTAAAATGTAAAAATCCTAATTGCATAATAACTATTTCCAAGTTAAATGAGGACTAAACTTTCCAAAATACACATAAAGTTTCAACAATTGGAAGAATTAAACACTTAAGGTTGGAAAACTTTGGCCCTTTTTGAATAAAAATGCAAAAATTTGAAGAATTTTGTGGGCCACAGTGAAATATTGAAAAAGATTTGAGAAAAATTTTGACGAAGTTTCCTTTTATCAATGGACAAAACTCTCTACCAACAAACCCAATTTCAAGCAAATTATCCACATGGCAAATAATTCAAACACAATTCCAATATTTCTAAACATTTAGATTCACAAAATATCATCACATGGCAAGTAAATGCAAGTCCAGTATTTTCCTCCTCTACACTTAAACTACACATTGTCCTCAATGTGAGAAAAGGAAAATAAATAAAGAATAAAAGAAAATACTGCTCAATTGAACTTGCGCAATCCGAATCCATGTCTAAGTGATGAATTTCCAACCTTAAGTAGTCTGAATCACTAACACCACAACAGAAATGAAGATCACTCGAATTAGTTCACACAAAAGAAATAAAAAAAATCACTAAAAAGGTAAACATCACAAGTACTACGGAAAATAAAAGAAAAAAAAACTAGCGGCAATGTCACGTGGTGACGAGCACTCTCTCAAGTAGTCGCTTGGTCAGGTGAAGAGGGTGGACTTGAAGGAGCTTCAATACCCAACTTGGCCTCAATGCGACAAAGACGCTCGGAGTTTTGTTTGTTCTCTTGTCGACTTTTTTTCACCTCAGCCTCGACACAAAGCAGCTTATCTATTATCTTCTTCAGAAACGACCGAGTGTCTTGAGGTGAGGATGGACGACGTGAGAAAGATGGCTCAGTTGAGACCGGTAGGGTGGTTGTCTCAACCCCTTGAACTTCTTCAATTCTTTCAATTTCAGCTATCTCCTCATGTCTAATGTCTCCCTGATCACCTCCTTGAGTCGAAGGACCACCTACGTGTTTACTCTTCAAAATAAACCTGCAAAAATCCAGTGTAAAGACATCCTTCTTCTTGAGACCTGTAGATATAGCGTTAGAAAAATCCACTCCAACCCTTTGAAACTCCAAGGTCAAGAAGCGAGGATATGGGAAAGCATGTTTAATGTCGTTACTGCGAACCACTGTTCACATCCGGTTGGTGATAATGCTTCCCAATGGAATGCCTTGGATGTTGCCTAACAATGCTCCATTGTAACCAAGAAATAGATGTCACTTGTGCGAGCCTCATTGGTTCCACTTGCCCTCGGAATAATGTTGGAGGTAAACAGGTAAATAAGAAGACGTTGGGACTCTGGAAATGATGAAGTCAATAGGGAATATCGCCCAGTCTTCCGAGTAGCCTTGTACTCAACCCCCAAGCGTACAAGTGCCTCTAGCATGTTCCAAGAGTCCAAATCGCTGGGTTTGAAAGCTTTTTTCAAATCTACCTTATATCCCACATCCGAAATATGAAGATAACTCTCCAAATCAGCTCTATGGACTCGAACTTTTCTCCCTCACATTGTACTGGTAATCACTTTCGTGTCGTAGTGAAAAACCTTCTTGTCCTCCACATTTGCATAAAATTCTAAGACAAGCTCCTATAATAGAAGTTTGGGATGTTAAAGAAGTTTTCCCATCCCAATTTGGCAAAGGATGCCTTGAGATGGTAGACCTCCTCAACATCCAGAGTGACATCTTTCTCCACCAATACCTTAGCTCCCCTCCTAGAATTATACTATGCTTCATTTTCGGCGGAGGTGAAGCGCGACTTATCATATGGGACTTGCTCCTCTTGGTCCTCTTGTACCTCTTGTTGTTGAGTCTTCTCTTTGGATGATGGCTCGTCCTCAGGCGCTAGACGCCTACTTGCTTTTCTTTCATGCGCAGTGGTCTAGACGTCGACACTTCTCCTCTCCTATTAGGAAGTGGAGATTTCACCGCACCTTTCTTAGTGCTAGCCATTGTACCTAATTAAAATTATTAAACGTTAATTTCATTTAATAGGTACATTGTTAAATAATGATAACAAACACTTGTTCATGTTTATCTTTATCTTTAAAGAAACAACTTATCAACTTACTTACTTAATAAGTAGCAATTAATACCATCAGTAAGTATCAAAATTGATTATCAACAACAACAAATGCTCTATCATTTCCAAAATAAAACATTTAAGCATATAAAGTCCAAATAATTAGAGGAAGCAATTAAACAATCACACAACTCATTCCCAACTTAATGACCTAAATAAGCATAATGAAATGTCAAAAAGCACCTTAACCATGAGTTTTAGACTTAAAAGGTCATTAATTCACCTTTCACCAAAATTTCTAGAATAAACATGCCAAAAATCAAAGGATTGGCTAATTAATCCTAAATTTAGCATGTAAATATCCTAGAGCAATCCATTAATCTCCTATATTTTTCTTTAATCCAATTAACTCAAGAATTTAGCTAATAAGTATCAAATCAAATTAATCCTCAAAATTAGCTAAAAATTGCTAAATTCATCAAATAATCACAAACCCATGAGTTAAACATCACCAATAATCATCAATAACCTCAATAAGCATAATAAAAAGCATCAAACTTCACAAAATGAAAAAAATTCGAAATTGCCGAAAAATTAGAACAAGTGAAAATTGGCAAAATTCACATGACAACATTTGGTGAAGATTTGTTACCACAAACTTATTTGTTGATGATTATGGGTGCAAATGGTGAAGAAACCCCAAAAAATTTCACTCCAATTCGGCCTCAAATGAAGAGTTCAAAAATTTGAAACCCTTAGTTTTCTCAAGCTCAAATCTGAATTAAAACTTGTTTTTGAAGGAATTTAAACTATGAAATCAACTCTCAAGGGAAAGGGTAGTGTTTTGGTGTATTTAGTTTGGAGATTGGATGGTGAAAAGATGGGTTTTAGGAGTAGTATGTGTTTAAGGTGTGAGAGTGTGTGTGAATTGAAGAAAGGAGGAAGAAGGAAATGAGGGAATCCGCATTCCTGCGCGGATTCCCTTCTTGTGCGTGAAACTGGCCAGAATCCAGCCAGTTTATGGCCGGATATCCGGCCGGATTATTAGCCGGATTCTGGCCAGCGAGCCATAAAAATTTTTCAATTTTCGCCCATCAATCCGGCCTTTAATCCGGCCGAAAGTTGGCCGGATTGAGGCTGGATTTTCTACAGTACTTTTTTTTTTTTTTTTTTTTGCATATCCAACCGGAAAATGGCGGATTTCCGGTCCGGATTCAAGGTAGTAGCCTAAAAATTTTTTCTTTTCTTCCCCTGTTAATCCGGCCATATATCCGGTCAGTTTATGGCCGGATTTGCTACAGAAAATTTTTTTATTTCTGCAATTTTTCCTTCCGTTTTCTATTTTTAACTCACCCAATTTTCAACTTGTTTCATTTTCTTCAAAAAATTCCACTTTAAACATGAAAAATACTCTTTCTCAAGCAATTGCCTTTCGAAACATGAAATCATGCATCAATATAACATCATCATAAAGCACTTTAAATACATGTGAGGCATCAAATGAATATGAAAACTCCCTTTTTGCTTCCTTCTAATCTCTTTTGCACTTGAACAATTTGGATAAACCATTGCCATTGCCACCTATAAGACACACAAAAACAATAATTAAATAAATTAAACTTACTAAAAATAAGAAATTGTTGGATTGCCTCCCAACTAGCGCTTCTTTATAGTCATTAGCTTGACTATATCACCTCATTTTTCAAGGAGGCTTAGTTAACGAATAAACCACCATTTTAGGCAGTGGTGGATCATTGGTGACTTTATAGCAAAAGTCACATGCTACCATTCCAAGTGTTTCACAGATAGTACATTGAATATGCACCACTTGAGAACTTACCAAAGGAGATGCAATAAGGATATCTTGGGCAGGGGTGGCAATTCGGGTCCAAATCAGGTTGGTGGGTCGGGTTCGGGTCAACCCGTCAGAAAATCTGTCGACCCGAACCCGACCCGCCAACCCGTGACGGGTCAGGTATGCTGACTCGAACCCAAAAATTTCAGGTTGACGGGTTGGCGGGTCGACCCGAAATGACCCGAAACTTAATTTTAATTTATTAATTTATTACTGTAATTTCTAATAAAATCAATTTCTCACAAAACTAATTACATAATCAAGTAATAAAAATTTAAATAAATAATTCCAAACAAAATCTAAAATAAATTAAACACCATAAAAGTGTTTTATCCCAAACAAAATATAAAATAAATTAAAACAGTATAAAAGTAAAAAATAATATAATATATTATTTGCCCAAATATAATAATTTCAACTTCACACAAATTAAATAAATTCATTTAGGATTAAGTAATTAATGCCTTTGAAAAAAAGAATAACTTAGTTTAGTTAGATAGAATTATTTTTATGTTTATTAAATTATTTTTAATTCGTAAACGGGTCATATCGGGTCATATCAGGTCACCACGGGTTGACCCGAAATCGACCTGTTTTCTTTTCGGGTTCATCGGATCCAACCCGATTCTGACCCGAATTCCCGAAATCTCAACCTAAACCCATTAATTTCGTGTTAGATTCGTTCCGTATTTTCAGGTCGTGTCAAAAATTGTCACCCCTAATCTTGGGCAATAATACCTTTAGAACCTATACTTTCAATACACTCCTCAAGAGGGGTGAAAAATGAGTCATTAAAACTCACCTCTTGAGGTTCAAGGTTAGTTTCAAAGATATTATCATGTGAAATGGACATTTGCTCATTGAAACACAATTGAAATTCATCATTTTCATCAAAATGCAATCCATTTTTACATATAACATTCCCACCATTCATAATAGGGTCATTTTGTATATCGTTAAAGGAAATAACTTCACACAATGCATATAATTGGTCTTGTATTCTACCAAAGTGAGTAGTTAATTCATCTAACATTTCATCTACCCTATCAAAACGGTTGGAGGTTGCCTTTGCTAGCTTTTCTATGGCTAAATCAAATTGATTAGAAGAATTTTCTATAGCTAGCTCCCAAGATGCATTAGAATTATTAGTTAATGGTTCACTTTCTAATTCCCAAGGTAAAGGTGCATTAGCTAACTTATCTATTGCTAACTCCCTAGATGGTTTTGATTCATATTGGACACTTTCAGGTTGGTAATCATAAAAATTTGGAGAATCACTATATACACATTGATTATCCCAACCATACACAGAAGAATTGTTCCAATTAGCACTGTATTGATCAAAACAAGGGTTGTAATGCTCTAATTCATCATAATAATCCATATTTTGTGCTTGCATACATGTATTAGTAGCATGATAACCTCCACACAAGTCACAAATTACATGATAAGAATTAAAGGCATTGACATTCCTCTCTTGCTCAATTTCATGCATAATTGTATCCATTTGAACTTGTAACATAATTACATCAAATTTTGCCCTTAAGCACCTTAAACCATCTTCAAAAGACATACATTCAGTAAATTCTTGGTTACCTCTATTGAAGGAGTTTTGCACTTGGTAACCATCCATTGCTAATCTTCCACTTCTCAAGCATTGTCCTCCAAATTGACCTACCCCTCCTCATTACTTAAAATTGCTTTTAAGCAACTTAAGAGCGAGATTAGAAAGAAGAATGGGTAATAAAACACATACACACATAAAACACTAAAATAACAGAAAATAACATTCACACTATAGCTAATAAAATGTCTAAACTAATAAAGTTACTCTTCACACCGATATTGCCAAATCTTCCCCGGTAACGGCGCCAAAAACTTGACGGATTTTTTGTTATACGCACAAGTTAAAAAATCCAAAATACACCTGTTTCACTGCAAGTATACAGGTCAACTAATAGTTTAATGTATATATCGGGTCGATCTCACGAGAAAGATTGAACAATTACCGGTACTAATAAAGCTTTTCTATTATTTAGACTATCAATGAATTACAAGAAAATGAAACCTACTGAACTTTTGCGAAATAAAAAATGAAAACTCCTTAGGTTATGGTATTTCTAACTACTCATGCAAGTGCTATATTTGGATCATTGAATACTACTATCTAGGTTAGTTATGGTGTAATTTCCTTATGCATGTGAATCCTACTTTCATAGTGAATCAATTATACTCATAACTAATCCATACATATTCTCATGGTTATGAAATTAGCTACAAGTTCATTTCTTCAATGAAATTACATGAAATTAATCACCCAAAATCACATAGGTGCACCTCTACTCTCATGAGTGTACTCCCTATGTTTAGTACTTATTGAACTAGTGTTAAATCTCAATTTTCATTGCAGAAATAACACCTTAGATAATCACAATTAATGGTACCAGATTTATCATGATTTAAAGAGCCAAAGTACTAAATAACTTGGTCAAATCATAGCAATCAAATAGCCAAATAATAAATACTAACAATCATAGGAAGTTCAACCAAACCCAAAGTATAAACTTTAAAGACACATCATAAACACAAAATCCAGAACTTGCATATTAACCATATTTAAGAATCCAATACAAAAGATAAAGAGTTGGAGAAGAGATAACCCATGTCACTTGAGATTCAACTCCTCCTTCTTCATTTCCATCTTCATCCTAATCTAGCTAATATACAAGAAGGATGAACTAACTAACTAAACTATCCTACACTAAGGAAATGGAAGAACTACATTTCTGCAGACTCCAAGCTTTCTCCCCTATGTCTCTCTATTCTCTGGTTGCTCTGTATAGGGACTTCTGAAAAAGTCCTCCTCTCCACCATTTTTTCCTCCACCTTGATTCTGAAATCTTCAATTTGTTAGGAAAATAAAAAATAATGGCTTTTTGACTTGGAACTTTGTCTATACCTCTTCCTTATGTCTTCTGAAGCATGTGCAGCTGAATTCCCTTACCAATAATAGCTGGAAAGTGGTGTGAACATAAGAGAAATGGTTGAGTAATTTGCAGAATTTCGGCTGCAATACGCGTATTCACTTTTGACCTCGCTTCAACCGCAATATTCTCTATGATGGAGGCCAAACTGGCTTGTCCTCAAGCAATTCACACATAATCAACTACAATAATTCAAGAGGTGAAACAATATATGCACTTTTATCAAATTTAATTCCTCATGACTTGGAAAACAATCATTATACAATTATTCAATCTACACTAAATACTCATAATATGAAGTAAAGGAAAGATAATTATATCCTAATTTCAACAAGTTAAACTTAATCTCTCATCCTAACCTAATTTCACAAATAAGTAAATCACATAGTCGATTTATAGCCTTCCTCCTCCTATAATCATCTTTTTCTCAAAATTTTACAACTAAGAGGGATTTATTCATACTAATTTTACTTAAATAGTGAGAATGTCTTTTTACGCGAAAATCGACACTTTTAGGTGAAAATCCCCGGTTACTCAATATTTCACCTATTCAAGTTGCTATGCATACTCTTAATTCAAGTATTTTTTTACGCGAATGTCGACATTTGTAGATGCCAACCCCCGGATACTCGGTACGAGAATCATTGGAGTAGAACAATTTTTATTTACTTTCTTTTCTCCTTCTTTTTTTTCTTCTTTCTTTTTTTATATTTTTCTCTTTTCCTTTTTTTTAAGAAAATAAATAGATTTTTCCCTCATATAAAATTATATATAAAAATAATCAAAGGAGGAGTATAACCTTTATTGACTATATCAATCACTTAGGTGCAAAATTAAGTAAAGGGAAGAAATCTCATTAAACATGTAAAATTATAGGCATAATTTTCCTCACTTTACCGAATATACTTTCTAAAATGTAAAAATCCTAATTGCATTATAACTATTTCCAAGTTAAATGAGAACTAAACTTTCCAAAATACACAAAAAGTTTCAACAATTGGAAGAATTAAACACATAAGGTTGGAATACTTTGGCCCTTTTAGAATAAAAATGTAAAAATTTGAAAAATATTTTGGGCCACAATGAAATATTGGAAAAGATTTGAGAAAAATTTTGACGGAATTTCCCCTTATCAATGGACAAAATTCTCTACCAACAAACCCAATTTCAAGCAAGTTATCCACATGGCAGATAATTCAAACACAATTCCAGCATTTCTAAGCATTTAGATTCACAACATATCATCACATGGCAAGTAAATGCAAATCCAGTATTTTCCTCCCCCACGCTTAAACTGCACATTGTTCTCAATGTGAGAAAAGAAAAATAAATAAAGAGTAAAAGACAATACTGCTCAATTGAACTTGCGCAATCCAAATCCATGTCCAAGTGATGAATTTCCAATCTTAGGTAGTCTGAATCACTAACGCCACAACAGAGATGAAGATCACTCGGATTAGTTCACACAAAAGAAATAAAGAAAATCACTAAAAAGGTAAACATCACAAGTACTACGGAAAATAAAAGAAACAACGAGCGGCAATGTCACATGGTGACGAACACCCCCTCAAGTAGTCACTTGGTCAGGTGAAGAGGTGGAGTTAGAAGAGCTTCAATACCCAGCTTGGTCTCAATGCGACGAAGACGCTCGGAGTTCCGTTTATTCTCTTGTCGACTTTTTTTCACCTCAGCCTCGACACAAAGCAGCTTATCCATTATCTTCTTCAGAAACGACCGAGTGTCTTGAGGTGAGGATGGACGACGTGAGGAAGATGGCTCAGTTGAGACCGGTAGAGTGGTTGTCTCAACCCCTTGAACTTCTTCAATTCTTTCAATTTCAGCTATCTCCTCATGTCTAATGTCTCCCTGATCACCTCCTTGAGTCGAAGGACCACCTACGTTTTTACTCTTCAAAATAAACCTGCAAAAATCCAGTGTAAAGACATCCTTCTTCTTGAGACCTGTAGAGATAGCGTTAGAAAAATCCACTCCAACCCTTTGAAACTCCAAGGTCAAGAAGCGAGGATATGGGAAAGCATGTTTAATGTCGTTACTGCGAACCACTGTCCACATGCGGTTGGTGATAATGCTTCCCAATGGAATGCCTTGGATGTTGCCTAAACCATGCTCCATTGTATCCAAGAAATAGATGTCACTTGTGCGCGCCTCATTGGTTCTACTTGCCCTCGGAATAATGCTGGAGGCAAATAGGTAAATAAGAAGACGTTGGGACTCTGGAAATGATGAAGTCAATACGGAATATCGCCCAGTCTTCCAAGTAGCCTTGTACTCAACCCCCAAGTGTACAAGTGCCTCTAGCATGTTCCAAGAGTCCAAATCGCTGGGTTTGAAAGTTTTTTTCAAATCTACCTTATACCTCACATCCGAAACATGAAGATAGCTCTCCAAATCCGCTCTATAGACTCGAACTTTTCTCCCTCACACTGTACTGGTACTCACTTCCGCGTTGTAGTGAAAAACCTTCTTGTCCTCCACATTTGCATAAAATTCTAAGACAAGCTCCTATAATAGAAGTTTGGAATGTTAAAGAAGTTTTACCATCCCAATTTGGCAAAGGATGGCTTGAGATGGTAGACCTCCTCAACATCTAGAGTGACATCTTTCTCCACCAATACCTTAGCTCTCCTCCTAGAATTATACCATGCTTCATTTTTGGCGAAGGTGAAGTGCAACTTATCATATGGGACTTGCTCATCTTGGTTCTCTTGTGCCTCTTGTTCCTCTTGTTGTTGAGTCTCCTCTTTGGATGATGGCTTGTTCTCAAGCGCTAGACGTTTACTTGCTTTTCTTTTCATGCGCGGTGGTCTAGACGTCGACGCTTCTCCTCTTCTATTGGAAGGTGGAGATTTCACCGCACCTTTCTTAGTGCTAGCCATTGTACCTAATTAAAATTATTAAACGATAACTTCATTTAATAGGTACATTGTTAAATAATGATAACAAACACTTGTTCACGTTTATCTTTATCTTTAAAGAAACAACTTATCAACTTACTTACTTAATAAGTAGCAATTAATACCATCAGTAAGTATCAAAATTGATTATCAACAACAACAAATGCTCTATCATTTCCAAAATAAAACATTTAAGCATATAAAATCCAAATAATTAGAGGAAGCAATTAAACAATCACACAACTCATTCCCAACTTAATGACCTAAATAAGCATAATGAAATGCCAAAAAGCACCTTAACCATGAGTTTTAGACTTAAAAGGTCATTAATTCACCTTTCACCAAAATTTCTAAAATAAACATGCCAAAAATCAAAGGATAGGCTAATTAATCCTAAATTTAGCATGTAAATATCCTAGAGCAATCCATTAATCTCCTATATTTTTCTTTAATCCAATTAGCTCAAGAATTTAGCTAATAAGTATCAAATCAAATTAATCTTCAAAATTAGATAAAAATTGCTAAATTCATCAAATAATCGCAAACCCATGAGTTAAACATCACCAATAATCATCAATAACCTCAATAAGCATAATAAAAAGCATCAAACTTCACGAAATGAAAAAAATTCGAAATTGCCCAAAAATTAGAAAAAGTGAAAATTGGCAAAATTCAAATGACAACATTTGGTGAAAATTTGTTATCTCAAACTTATTTGTTGATGATTATGGATGCAAATGGTGAAGAAACCCCTAAAAATTTCACTCCAATTCGGCTTCAAATGAAGAGTTCAAAAATTTGAAACCCTTATTCTTCTCAAGTTCAAATCCGAATTAAAACTTGTTTTTGAAGAAATTTAAACTATGAAATCAACTCTCAAGGGAGTGTTTTGGTGTATTTAGTTTGGAGATTGGATGGTGAAAAGATGGGTTTTAGGAGTAGTATGTGTTTAAGGTGTGAGTGTGTGTGTGAATTGAAGAAAGGAGGAAGAAGGAAATGAGGGAATCCGCATTCCCGCGAGGATTCCCTTCTTGTGCGCGAAACTTATGGCCGGTTTCTGGCCAGTGAGCCAAAATTTTTTTTCAATTTTCGACCATCAATCCGGCCTTTAATCTGGCCGAAAGTTGGTCGGATTTATGGCTGGATTTTCCACAGTACCTTTTTTTTTTTTTTTTGCATATCCGGCCAGAAAATGGCAGGATTTCCGGTCGGATTCAAGGTAGGATTTCCGGTCGATTCAAGGTAGTAGCCTCAAAAATTTTTCTTTTCTTCCCCTATTAATCCGGCCATATATCCGGTCAGTTTATGGCCGGATTTACTGCAGAAATTTTTTTATTTCTGCAATTTTTCCTTCCGTTTTCTATTTTTAACTCACCCAATTTTCAACTTGTTTCATTTTCTTCAAAAAATTTCACTTTAAACATGAAAAATACTCTTTCTCAAGCAATTGCCTTTCGAAACATGAAATCATGCATCAATATAACATCATCATAAAGCACTTTAAATACATGTGAGGCATCAAATGAATATGAAAACTCCCTTTTTGCTTCCTTCTAATCTCTTTTGCACTTGAACAATTTGGATAAACTATTACCATTGCCACCTATAAGACACACAAAAACAATAATTAAACAAATTAAACTTACTAAAAATAAGAAATTGTTGGGTTGCCTCCCAACTAGCGCTTCTTTGTAGTCATTAGCTTGACTATATCACCTCATTTTTCAAGGAGGCTTAGTTAACGAATAATCCACCATTTTAGGCTGTGGTAGATCATTAAAAGGTGACTTTATAGCAAAAGTCACATGTTCTAATGATATGAGAGATGGAAGTAACTTACCTATCCCAAGTGTTTCATAGATAGTACCTTGAATATGCACCACTTGAGAACTTACCAAAGGAGATGCAATGAGGATATCTTGGGCAACAATACCTTTAGAACCTATACTTTCAATACACTCCTCAAGTGGGGTGGAAAATGAGTCATTAAAACTCACTTCTTGAGGTTCAAAATTAGTTCCAAAGATATTATCATGTGAAATGGACATTTGCTCATTGAAACACAATTGAGATTCATCATTTTCATCAAAATGCAATCCATTTTTACATATAACATTCCCACCATTCATAATAGGGCCATTTTGCATATCATTAAAGGAAATAACTTCACATAATGCATATAATTGGTCTTGTATTCTACCAAAGTGAGAAGTTAATTCATCTAACATTTCATCTACCCTATCAAAACGGTTGGAGGTTGCATCTGCTAGCTTTTCTATGGCTAAATCAAATTGATTAGAAGAATTTTCTATTGCTAGCTCCCAAGATGCATTAGAATCATTAGCTAATGGTTCACTTTCTAATTCCCAAAGTAGAGGTGCATTAGCTAACTTCTCTATTGCCAACTCCCTAGATGGTTTTGATTCGTATTGGACACTTTCAGGTTGGTAATCATAAAAATTTGGAGAATCACTATATGCACATTGATTATCCCAACCATACATAGGAGAATTGTTCCAATTAGTACTGTATTGATCAAAATAAGGGTTGTAATGCTCTAATTCATCATAGTAATCCACATTTTGTGCTTGCATACATGTATTAGTAGCATGATAACCTCCACACAAGTCACATGATAAGAATTAAAGGCATTGACATTCCTCCCTTGCTCAATTTCATGCATAATTGTGTCCATTTGAACTTGTAACATAATGACATCAAATTTTGCCCTTAACCTCCTTAAACCATCTTCAAAAGACATACATTCAGTAAATTCTTAGTTACCTCTGTTGAAGGAGTTTTGCACTTGGTAACTATCCATTGTCAATCTTCCACTTCTCAAGTATTGTCCTCCAAATTGACCTACCCTCCTCATTACCTAAAATTGCTTTTAAGCAACTTAAGAGCGAGATTAGTAAGAAGAATAGGTAATAAAACACATACACACATAAAACACTAAAATAACAGAAAATAACATTCACACTATAGCTAATTTTAAACTAATAAAGTTGCTCTTCACACCGATATTGCCAAATTTTTCCCAGCAACGGTGCCAAAAACTTGACGGATTTTTTGATATACGCACAAGTTAAAAAATCCGAAATACACCCATTTTACTGCAAGTATACAGGTCAACTAGTAGTTTAGAATATATATCGGGTCGATCCCACGAGAAAGATTGAACAATTACCGGTACTACTAAATTTTCTCTATTATTTAGACTATCAATGAATTATAAGAAAATGAAACCTACTGAACTTATGCAAAATAAAAAATGAAGACTCCTTAGGTTATGATATCCCTAACTACTCATGCAAGAGCTATATTTGGATCATTGAATACTACTATCTAGGTTAGTTATGGTGTAATTTCCTTATTCATGTGAATCCTACTTTCGTAGTGAATCAATTATACTCATAACTAATCCATACATATTCTCATGGTTATGAAATTAGCTACAAGTTCATTTCTTCAATGAAATTACATGAAATTACTCACCCAAAACCACATAGGTGCACCTCTACTCTCGTGAGTGTACTCCCTATGTTTAGCACTTATTGATCCAGTATTAAATCTCAATTTTCATTGCAAAAACAATACCTTAGATAATCACAATTAATGGTACCAGATTAATCATGATTTAAAGAGCCAAAGTGCTAAATAACTTGCTCAAATCATGGCAATCAAATAGCCAAATAATAAATACTAACAATCATAGGAAGTTCAACCAAACCCAAAGTATAAACTTTAAAGACACATTATAAACACAAAATCCGGAACTTGCATATTAACCATATTTAAGAATCCAATACAAAAGATAAAAGTTGGAGAAGAGATAACCCATGTCACTTGAGATTCAACTCCTCCTTCTTCATCTCCATCTTCATCCTAATCTAGCTAATATACAAGAAGGATGAACTAACTAGCTAAACTATCCTACACTAAGGAAATGGAAGAACTACATTTCTGCAGCCTCCAAGCTTTCTCCCCTATGTCTCTCTATTCTCTGGTTGCTCTATATATAGACTCCTGAAAAGTTCCTCCTCTCCACCGTTTTTTCCTCCACCTTGATTCTGAAATCTTCAATTTGTTAGGAAAGTAAAAAACAATGGCTTTTTGACTTGGAACTTTGGCTATACCACTTCTTTATGTCTTCTGAAGCATGTGCAGCTGAATTCCCTTACCAAGAACAGCTGGAAAGTGGTGTGAACATAAGAGAAATGGTTGAGCAATTTGCAGAATTTCAGCTGCAATACTCGTATTCACTTTTGACCTCGCTTCAACCACAATATTCTATATGATAGAGGCCAAACTGGCTTTTGTGCAAAACACAAAAGTTATAGCTCTTTGAATTACCTTTCTAATACTTTAAGAATCATCCAAATCGGAGTTTTGTAAATCGAGATATGACCAAAATACCAAAGTCTGGTCAGAGGTCTGTTTTCAACTTTGGACAGCAGTGTTGAACTTTGGTATTTCGACCTTTTGACTGAGAAAACGGCTAAATTGGACTCTGATGTCTTCATACCAAATTTAGATACGTCTCTTAACTTCAAATTGGTTCAAGAATCATCTCAATCCGATCACTGTAGCTCAAGTTATAAATGAAATACTAAAATGTGTCAAAACTGTCAAAATGCACAAAATACAAGTAAAAAGTGATAAAAATCTCATTTAATCTCTTAAGAACATTTTTCCTCAATTATAGCCAAAATGATTCATTTTCTTCCAATAATATAACTAAAGTAACTAAAAATAACATAAAATATCATTCAAATATAATGTAAATTAGTCACTTATCAATTCTTAACTTAGCATGATTATAAACATGCTTTTGATCCTCCACGTCACTTTGTGTGACAAAATTGTTATAGTATCACGAATCCTTAACTTTTAAATTCGTTCAGCTGACGCTAGGAATAGCCAATAATTCATGTGACTGAATAAAAAAGCTAGGGCTCTAAGTTATCTTGTTAAATCATCTCTCTGTGCTTCATGTAGGAGCTCGATCTAGGACCCTATTAATTAATTAATTGGCGGAAGTAGTGCAGTTTTATTGCTTTAATTACCATTGAAACAAAAGCTATAACCTATGTTTTACAATTTGGGAAATGCCAACAGTTAAAAGTAGAAGCAATTTTGGAATTTTGCTAGCATTCAACAGTTAAATGCCAAATTTGACTTGTGAAAGGACTAATCTAGCAAAAAAAATAATGTTAGGAAGTAAATTACAGAAATATTTTTGTTTGGAGAGAGAGGAGGAGGGGGGGGTGGGATTATTACGTTTGACCCTATGAAATTTTCAGATTGTCAAACTTATGGAGAAGGTTTTGGTACAATTCATCTCGTTTATGCTTACGAAGTATAAAGTCAATCGCGGCAAAGTACCTAAGGAATTTTGGAGCATTGCTTCTGGTACTAAACAAATGGGTGATACCAAAACCATTAATGAGTTAGAATGCTGGTGCAATTTCATTCAGCTCCACATTTTGTTAGTCCATTTGTGCTCAACAATTTCTAACAAATCGATTAATGAAATTTTTGTTTTGACTATCAAAAATGTAAATCGCGATGCCCTCAATACCGCAAAAAAAAATAAAAATGGAATAGAGTGAAGAAGGGGAGGACTTTGGATTAAAGTAAATTGGGAATGCTCTCGAATCACAAGATACTTTTCTCGATTAAGAATCCTATAACTAACTTGATCATAAATCTTTAAACTTCTGAAAATAATTTAACAAATAATGAAGCAATTATCCAACAACCGCAAGTTGCAAATAATTAAGCAATTACCTAATTTTGTGGCTTTAGTCTTGTTTCCTAAAAAATTACATCATCTGGCGCTAAACTTTTTCAAAAGAACTCTGACAAAGTGTGTCATTGATCATTAAACGTTTCCAAATTCTCACTTCGCCCACTTTACTATTTTTGGTTACAAAATGACAAATATGCCCACACAAAATATATTGTGCAGCTCAGGTGCGATGTGATTTCATTTCAGGAAAATAGCCAATTTCGCCTCTAAACATTTTTATTGGTGCTGATTTAGTCCTTAACTTTTATTTTTGGCTAATTTGATACTTGAATTTATTTTGCAGTTCCAATTAAGGATGTCCACGATGGCAACACTACTTAAAATCGATTCGACTCTTAATTGACTAACTAAATAGGGATCTTATGTGAACGTCACTCATTGGACTATAATAAAACACATAAATCGTATAAAAGATCATCTGATAAAACTTTTAAATCATGTAAAAAAATCATCAGTTAAAACTTTTTTAAAATCTTGTAGTTTTTTTTTAAACAATTTACTTGATTTATCATAGTCTCATGAGTGACGTTTCCAAAATATCCCTATTTAATTAGTTAGTTAGGAGTTAGATCAGTTTTAGGTGGTGGCGCTGTCATGAAAGTCTTTAATTGGAACCGCAAAATAAGTTCACACATTAAATTGACTGGAAATAAATGTTAAGAACTAAATTAGTACTAGTAAAATAATCTAGGGACAAAATTGGTGATTTTCCGTTTCATTGCTTTTAACAGATTCGACGGAATTGTGCAATTGATCAATGTTTAGGAGCTTAGTATAGGCCAATTGGCATTAAAATATTATAGTGGACTAAATAATTTTAGCAAAGGTTAGTGACTTGTGGCACTTTTAACATTCTTTTTTCCTTTTCTTTTTATTAAAGAAGGCTATTTTGTAGTGATGCAAGGATTAATATTTTACAAAGGTAAATAATGTTAGAACTCCGAGAAAAGTTTGAGACACTCCATCTTCCCTTTTAATCCACAAGAAATGATGGAGTGCCTGAGGTATTTTCAGGAAAGCAAGTATCATTTGCCTTTATAAATAAATCAAAATGACAACACGCAAGATGGAATGAAACAAAAGCGATGAATTCGGATCCTCTATCATATTTTGGTGTTACGCCACGTATTAACATAACACGCTTCCTCCATTGATTTATACTGTCAGTAACACATTAAGCTTTTGTGTCATGTTTGTGTTGTAACCTAATTATTAATGTGTCATATTGTATATTAATCCATTTGACCTATTTAAATTTTTAGCTAAAATAACTAATGAAATATCCAAAAAAAACTTGAAAATTACTAATGAAACATCATGTAACAAACTTCATATTCCAAGAACTGCTAGGAGGGAACTCAAAATTTTATTTTCTATTAAAACATGGTATGAATTCTTCAAGAGCCTTTAACTTTAATCTTTTGGTTCAAATATTCTACTTAGGATGCAACTAAACTATTTTCACTACAAATTCAGGAAGGGCCTCCAAAAACTTTTAGTACGACTAATATATTCAGAAGGGAACTAATCTATCTTCATGATAAATTATGAGGCACTCCAAAATAATTTATTGTGAATAAATATAAGACTTTTAGTTCCATTACTTTGTTTAGGAGGAACTTACAATTTATACTAGTAGCAAGATATTTTTATGATGGAATCAAAAGAAATTTAATGTAAATAAATATATGGTGGAACCAATTAATGCTTTTTCCTTTTAAATAATTTATTTTTTTTTGAAAAATTTGGTTTGAATTACCTTAACCTTTTGTCTCTCATAGTCTATTTATAAGGGAAGTCCGAATTAGACAATTTTTATTGTAAGCTTAGAAAGAAATCCAAAGAAAGTTGATGTAGATATAGGAGGGAACCAAGTTTTTTTTTCAAATAATTTATTTATAATTTGAAAACTCTGGTGTGATTTCCAAAAAGAACCCAAGAAAAAGAGTCCAAAATATAAACAATTCTATAATAATAGCAATACATTATTATGATGATAACAATAATAATAATATAATGTAAAAATAAGAGTTTCTAATATGGCCGATTGTTTGGGTGATGAGTGTGACGTGTTATAGGTTGCAATAACATGTCAACTCTTAACTTTTAATCAATTACTAATAGGTTAATTGTGTCAATTTAGGAGTTGATCTAGTAATACCCATTTTGATACTCAATTGCAAGACTAATTTCTCCGTGTCATGTTTCAATCAAGTTTCTTTGAGTCATTTCATGTCGTATCATTGTGTCCAAAATTATCACCCCAACTTATTTCTTAGATAAGGAATAATCTAATGACTTATTTTATTCCCAAAGAAAGAATAAGTTGATAACTGGATCTTGACAATGTTAGTCAAATGACGGTGAGATTTTTTATTCGACCCTCAAGTCCTCCCCTTTCTCTCTTTCCCTTTGTAATTTTGGTCTGAAATCTGCTTTTGAATCAAAAATTTTAGTGCATCTTCAAAAAAATTTTGATCACTTGGAAAGACAAAATATCTCTTCTGCAAGAAAATTTTACTGAAGATAAAGTTAGAGACAGAAGAACTTTAGCAAAATATTTCACTCTTGATATCACTTTCAGAACATCTATACTGGTAATATAGAGCTTATTCCATATCCTATCTTTTACTGTATAAGGGGGTGGGTTGTTTCAGATTATAATTTTCTTAACTCTGACGATCACAAAACCTCTCTCTTTTTTCTTTTTTTTTTTTAAATAAAACTTTTAGTGTGAAATCTGAAAATTACCATTCCGTAGTGCAGATAGAAAATGGGATGAGATAATCTAGACAGTAAAACAATAATCTTACATATTAAACTAATAAATGGCTATAACATGACTCTATCACTTTTTTTTTTTTTACATTTTTTTGGGTATTCTGCTAACAAATGCTATGTTTTGTTTACAATGACCAATGTATTGTTCACATTAAACAACAATAAAGGCAAAGATGCATCAACCTGCATGCGCAAGTAATAAGTATAAAGTCAAGCTGTTCACATTATATTAACAATGTAAATAAATTTTACTTTTGTGCACAAAAAGTCATATTTGTGCATCAACCCTAACTTGTCAGCCGCTAAATGGACACAATAACATCAAATATTTCCTATTCTGAAGGATAAAAATGAAGGTTCAGCTTTAAACACAAAGAAACTATTAAGATAAAAAGGTCGGTAAAAGTATAGGGACATGGTAGGAGCAAACTAGAAAATATTTATCATGTTGAGTAGGCAAGAAAATAAATTAAGGGAGCAGGGAAATTACATAAAAATGGAATTCTGTAAATAATTAGGGGGAAATTCCAGATCAAAGTAGAAGTTCAATTAAATATTGATGGAGATAGTTATAAGAAAATACTTGCTGATAGCAGAATTGCCATTAAATTTAGTAAACATATATTTAGCCCTATTTATTCCTTGAGGATAACTCTCAAATTGGAATGAGCATAGATTCAATTCGATTAAAAGAATAAGAATATATGGTGACTAAAAGGGAAAAAACAAAAAAGTCAAGAACAATTTTAATGTCAAACCACTTGTAGATTATAATGTGCCTTGTAGATTTATGGTGTTGTCTCACTGTTTTCGTAGCAATATCCATCCTTTTTTTCCTTTCTTTTTTGGTTTACATGTTCAAAATGGGATGTTTATAATTAAGATATCTCATACATATAAAAATTACATAAGAAAATAAATACACACACACATATATATGTATATATGTGTGTGTAAATAAATAAATACACACACACATACATATATATATATATATATATATGTGTGTGTGTGTACATATACACATATATATACACACATAGTATTGCACTAATATTTTGTAGATACTATACCCTTCAATATTTTTTGGGATAATTTCAGAAACTTCCCTTGAGGTTTCTAGTAATTATAGAGAGCTCCCCTCAAGTTTCAAAAATTACACCTACCTCCCTTACTTTTAAGGTTTATGTAACAATATAGACCTAATAGCCTATAATTTTTCACAAATATCCTAAAATATCCTTCTTCAGAGAACAAGATAAAACAAAACAAAGTTTTAATCTTTAATTTCTTGTACATGTTATACTCACTAAAACAATCAAAATCCAGTGATTTCAACTCATCTTAAAATTCATTACTTGCTAATTCTTGCCTAATGCAACTCACTATTACCACTACCAATACTAAATTAAGAAATACTCCCATGTCCCAAAGAACATAATTCATCATTGCTCTAGCACTCTTAGAAATAGAGACAAAAGTCTATCTTTATAGTAAAATCACAATCAATAGGAAAATAAAAAGAGAGAAGCAATGAGTAATTGCTAGACTTTTTTGCTTAACAAACATAATAGCCACTTCTTTATGTTTCAACTCTTAATTTCATTTTTTTCCCTATATCACTATCACATTTTTCATCTTCCCCTAGTTTGATAGTAAAATCCATAGTCTGCACCTTGTTAATTTGTTAACTTCAATAGGCTAACATTTGTAAAGAGTAAAACTATTGGAAAAAAAAGAATGGGTCTAAAATTTTTATAGTAAGAAAAAGACAGGAAGGCAAAAAATATAGATAAATTTTGGAGATGCTAAAAAATTAATAATGGTGTGATCGGTAACAATGGAGCGCAATATTTGGTGAGAGAGAGAAGTGATTGTAGGAGAAAAAGAGAGAAGAATATGAAAGAGGAAGGGAGGGAGGGAGGAAGATATGAAAATTAGAATATTGATGGAGATCGTTTTTTAAGATTAGAAAATGACAAGTAGAATAATAAGAAGTATTTTTCGGCTTTAAATGTCCCTTTATGAATTAACTATTAAGTGGAGGACATTTTAGTTATTGGATTAGACTAAGGGAGGTCTATATAATTATTGAAATCTCATGAGAGCCGAGTGAAATTGTCAAAAACCTCAAGGGAGGTTTTTGAAATTATCCCATATTTTTTATCTGAAGGATTTTGGAGCATTACTTTTGATACTGAATAAGAATTTCAAATTGAGACAAGGATTTCAATTCGCTGCATGCCACAAGGACGCTTAAGAATCCAAGGAACAGAAAGAGAAAATTTTGGAATAGGGTAAAAAGAGGAAAACCTTTGGAATAAAGTAAATCACTTTAGATCTACAAGAGTGGTTAATCTGAAGTCCGTACAAGATTAATTCCCAATCAATTTATAACAACTAATGAGAAAAGATAGAAATAAAGGACAAATTACGTAAGAAAAGCAAAGAATTGGATGTCTTTGCCGTCTGTTACATGATGCTTTTTGGGACTCTTTTCTTCCTTTTCGTTTCCTTGCCATATTGCTTCTTCAAGCAGTTCCTCTCTAGGGGAAAAGAATATTAAAAAAGCTTAAATGTTTAGTAGTTTTATTAGAGTTAAGTCAAGTGAAAATGTTTAGTAGTTTTATTAGAGTTAAGTTATAGTAGTTTCGTTATTTAGAAATTGATATTTTGTTAGGTAATTATTGTTGTGGTCAAGACTTATTTACTAAATCATCTAGGAGATTATAAATAGATACTTATTGTTGTCATATAAAAAAAAGAAAAATTTGGTGAGATTTCTGAAGAACCCAAAGAAATTTATAATAATCCCAAACATAAAAAATAGTAAATATAATAATAGTAGTACACTATGATGATGATAACAATAATAATACAACATAAAAATAAAAGTTTCTAATATGACCAATCATTTGGGTTATAAGTGTGACATGACAAGTTGAGGTACATGTGTCAGTTTTTGTCCTTTAACAAGTTATTAATTGGTTAATCATATCAACTCATGAGTTGATTCAATAATACTCATTTTGATGGATACCTTTATGGTGGGAACCTGCCTATGGTAGGAAGACGGAGACGTTAAATTGTTGTACAGCACGTGGAGAGGAAATATATCAGAACCGTCTGCGAATGCCAAAAAGCACACTGACCTCCGTACAAGTTGAAACAGGAAGTGTTTTTGCATGTTAAAACCAGAGGCATTTATGTATTTGTAAATGTACCCATTACGATTGGAAATATGTTGCAAATACCTTGGACAAAAAATGTGCATATAGAAGGTACCGAAATTTTAAGAAATAATAAATGATTATCGCACACGCGTGGGGGATAATAATTTGGAAGAAGAAAAAGTGGAGGTAAACCAAAGGATTCAAACCTTTATTATATTTATATACATATATAAATTTAGTGATATTTATATACATATATAAATTTAGTGACCAAGTGTTCAGCTTAAGCATCCGGGAAAATGGTCCCATGACTATCGTTATGGTAAAAAAACTTATTATAATAGATTATAATAAATTTAGCAACCATTTGATTACCTGTTGGACTTATCCACTTGAATAGGATTATGCGTAAAAATAAGGATGTAAGTTTGTCATCTAAAATAGTAAGTTAACGTAATAAACTAATAATTTTTGCAGCCCAAAACGTGAATTGAAAGTATTACGAAACATACTTTTTAAAGTGATAAATTACAATTTTTATCCTCAATATACTTTTGAGGGTGACGGGATTTTTTTTATCAATGCAAGTTTAATTCCGATTTTACACCCGTTGGACTGCAAGTATACAGGTCGCAATTGTAGTACAAGATGTGTATCGGGTCGATCCCACGAGGAGCAATTAAAACAATTATTAGATACTAATTTACTCTATTATTTAGACTTACAATTAATTTGAGCAGAAACTTCAGATTTTAATTCAACTACAAAAATTCTTAAATAGATAAATGCAATTTCTCAAGGGGAGTAGAATTCACTAAATATTAAGATCTAGGGATGTAGATTCCACTTATGACACAAAAGATCTAAAATGAATTAATTCAACACTTGTTACTGCTCTTGTTTAACCAAGGATTCATTTCCAGAAATACCAAATTCACATTCTCATGATAATAATGGGTTAAAACAGATTAGTTTTTCCTAATCTCTTGGTAAATACTAAATCTGTTCTTATTTACACATGAAATGCAGATTTCATCCACTTGAATGTATTTCTATTCTCATGAATATACAACTCAAGTTCTACTTGTGTCATTCCATTATTTTTACCATTTCTCAATGAGTAAAAACAACTATAAACCTACTATTGGTGATCAAGCAACAACAAGTAATCCAACATACACAAGTAGATAAGTTAATACAAGACATAACAAGCATAAATCACAATCACTTCATATCATTTGGCCATAAGCTTCATCTACTCCCTAGATAAAGGAAATTAGCTACTCATGAATGATGAAACACTCATAACTTCATTAATGTAAATCATCATGAATTACAAATACAAGAGGAATAAAGAAAGTCTTAGCCAAGATATGGTAAAGCCTTCCAAAAATCTCCTTTGTCTTGAACTTGGATGATTACAAGATGAAACCTCAATTGCCCCTTGCAAGTACCTAGCTAGAGAGAATATGTTTTTCTGTAAGAAGCTAAGCTACGAATGGTTCTCCAGACCTCCCTCAATGTCTCTGCATAAAAACTACTCAAAGGCTCATTTTTCCAAGTCAAATTCCAACTTTTGATTCCCCCAATCTAACTTTGTTATAATTGTCAATAACCAATATTTTTGACTTGAAAATAAGCCACTTTTCTTGCCCTTTTGTCTTCTGAAGCATGTGCACCGAATTCCCTTGCATCTTATAGCTGGAAAGTGGTGTGAACACAAGAGAATTGGCTAAGTCAAATTGCAGAATTTCGGCTATAAAACGCGCCTACACAAAACGCGGCATAACTCGCGTTTTGTCTACTCGCGTTTTCACTCTGGCCTTATTTCAACTGTGATTTTCTCATTGATAAAGGCCAAACTAGCTTTTGTGCAAAACACAAAAGTTGTAGCCCTTTGTATTAGCTTTCCAATGCTTCAAGAATCATCCAAATCGGAGCTTTGTAGCCTGAGATATGATCGAAATACTGTCACCTGTTCAAACCTCTGTTTTAACTTCCGACCACAGAATGCAGCTTCTGTATTCCAACGTTTTGCCCATGAAGATGGCAGAAATGGATTTCGATGTCTTCATACGAATTGTAGGTCTCTTTCTTAGCTTTAAAATGGTATAAAGATCACCTCAATCCGATAAGTGTAGCTCCAGATATGGTCAAAATACTGAAGAGTGTCAAAACTGACTTGTATTGCATTTCCTCACTTGAACGTTTTTCACTTCATTCTTCTTGTTGCCACTTGAATTCATCACCAAATCTCTATTTTTACCTCATTTGACATCCTTTGGTGATTGAATCATCATTCCTGCATAAAAATGAAGTTTTTACCATTAAAATCAATAGAAATGCAATATTATCCACTTTTACCAAAAATATATAATTTTACCAAAAACCTCTTTATTTTATTTATAAAACTAAATAATCAACTCAAAATTAACTAATAAAATGCACTTAAAAATACGTAAAATAAACTCTTATCAAATACCCCCACACTTGAATCATTGCTTGTCCTCAAGCAATATAAAATTCTAACCATCAATGATCCAAAAAAATTGAAAATAAACATATGTAGTATTTCAACTCCATTTCCTTGAATCAAGGTAAATAACTCTTATGTGATCTTTCCATTAAGTTCAAGTACTCATAATATCAAGCAAAGAAGAGCCAAGTATACCATAATTTTACCAATTCAACTCAACTTCTTATTTTTATCCAATTTCGCAAGCAAGCAACTCCTATAGTCAATAAAGATGCTAACTAATCTCATGATCAACTTCTTATTTTTCTTAAAGAGGGATTTAATTTACTTTTATATATATATATATATATATATATATTTTAAGGGTTAAATATTACTTAAGTTGTGAAAAATGCCTTTTGACGCGAAGATCAACATTTTTAGATGCAGATCCCCGGTTACTCAACATTTCACATACTCAAGTTGCTTTGCATACTCTTAATTCAAGTACCTTTTTACGCGAATGTCGACATTTGTAGATGCCAACCCCCGGTTACTCGGTACGAGAATCATTGGAGTAGAATAACCCCTTTTTTTTTGATGTATATATATAATAAAATTCCCTCTAAGAGTAATCATGAGAAGAGTATGACACTTATTAACCATATTAATTTCTTATCTTATAAAATTAGATAAAAAGAAGAATTTTCATCAAATATACAAAATGTAGGCATAATTTTCTCCACTTTACTAGATATACTTTCCTATAAATGTAAAAATTATAATCACATAAAAATCATTTCCAAATTTCATAAGAAAAGAAGTATCAAAACCGCATATATTTATTTCAAAAGGATAAGTGACAACATTTTATTTATTTATTATAGTTAATAACATATATGTGTATAAGGTTTTGGAAAAATTTTGACAGAGTCTCCCCTTAAAAGTGGACTAAAACTCCCTGCCAGCAACCACAAGAAACACCATTTAAGCACAAGAATTATATCAAACACAACTAAAACCACAAGTATCACACATATTTCTCCCCCCACACTTAAATTACACATTGTCCTCAATGTGTAAGGAAAGAAAAGAAAAGAAAGAAAAGAAAGGAATAAGTGACTCCCCAAGTGAGATGACTGCGGTCCAGTGAAGCCTTGAATCATGAGTCATCGACCGCGCAACCATCTACAGTCAACGATCTACTAGTTACTGCCACAAGTTCCAATATTCAAAATAAGGAATGTAAGTTAACATTTTTTCAAACAAAAGATAAAAATAACAAGCAAACAAGCAAACAAAAGAAAAGCCAGCCAAAGGACAGCCTCAATCATCCTCTTCATCGTCATCTTCATCATCATTGATGGGAGGTGGGTGTGTGCCTAAATGATCTTCAATTCGGTCCAGGCGAGTATCCATTCTGGCTAAGCGATGATCGATGTCATCTAAACGACCAAAGAGCCGCTGCCAGTTGGTTTGTGGCGGAGGAGGAGGTGGTGCTGCAGTAGATGGTCCAGCTCCATCGTGACCATGTCTAGCCTTTTGTCTCCGCTCCTGAACAGGGCGTGGAATGTCTCCCTTGCCAATACCAAGGCGGCGAAGAGTAGTGATAGTCATCTCAGCACGTGGTGGAACATACTCCCGCCGCATGCCTTCCAACGGAACTTCAAAACGGGGGAAGATTAAAGTCAGTAGACGAGGAAATGAAAGTTTGAAGGAAGTTGTCTTACGCCTCGCCGTAGACCTAATGTGGCTGATGATGATGTTAGGCAATGAAATCCGAGCATATGGAGATGTCCGGTTATGGAACATGTAATCCAAGAAGTAGATATCGCTCTTGCGGACCTCCGTGTGCCCCGTCTTCTTTGGGATGACATTGTGAGCCATCATGTAAATGATAAGACGATGACGAGGTTCGAATACATTCGCCAATATGGTCTCCTTTCTGGTAGAGCGAAAAGGTTGGTACTCGAGACCAAACCTAGCCATGGCCAATGAGGGATCCCACCTCCTATTCGGGGGAACAAACTCCTTCTTCAAGTCTACTGGACGTCCGTCATCCATACACCCCAAAATAGCAGCCAAATCTTGCCGTGACAAGGTGATTCGTCTTCCACGCACCCAGGACTCAACTATTTCTCCACTATGGCGCGCCTTACTTTCAATGTTGGCGTAAAACTCGCGCACCAAGTCTGGGTAGTAATGGTTTGGAAGGGTGAGAATCGGAGCCCATCCTAGCTGAGCAAAAGCCTCTGAGATGTTGTACATCATCTCAACTGGTGGACTAACGTGCATCTCAAACAAAAATTCCAAATTAGCACGCGCCTCATGCCACTCCTGATTCCTGCGAGTGTTGAACCGAGTACTGTCAAATACGGACATTCCCGCTCCACGAGAAGTGCCCTCACCAGGTTGACGACTGGCTGGCGGAGGAGAAGGTGAACTCTCCTCTTCAGATACTTCCATTTGTTCATTTTCCTCCCTCTCCTCACTGCTAGAGGACGAGGTTATCACACGTCTTCCCCTTGGCATAGTACCTATTAGAAAATATTGCAATTAACCACATGTAATTGGACACAATTAAAAATTTAGCCATGAATATCCTAAAATGATCCAAATAATCTCCAATTTATTCCTTCAAGTGATAACACGTCCAATAACTAATATATAAGACCAAATAAGCAGAACCAAAATTTATGCCCAAAAATTACTCAAAATCACCAATTGAAACAAGATATGCAATAATTATAACCCAATCAGTGAAATTAGCAACAATTATGATTATAACTATTGAGAATTTCAATAATAATATGCTTTTAGTTATAATCATGCTTAGGCAAAAATTAAGCCAATTAACTCACCAAATCAACCAAATTACTCACTATACACAATGCACATGTTTAAACATCATCAAATTACCATTTTTAACCATAATTTAACATCACCAATGGCTAAAAAACATCCTAGTTCCGTTTTCCAATTTCATCTAAATATAGCAATTGTGAATTTTAAAGTACTTGAAAACCAATAAATTGCTACATTTAAACATTTAAACATGCTTAAACAATCATAATAATCATGAATAAAATAAAAAATAGCCATGAACCTCATCAAATTTTCGAAATTAAAAGATGTCAGATAGCTCAGGATAAAAAATATGAACTTCTAAAATCAAAAGATTTGATGAAGAAACTTACCTCAATCACATAGAAGGATGTTTGGTGATGCTAAAAATGCAAAAAGCCCTATGAAACAACCTCCAATTGACCTCCAATTGAAGAAATTAGAGTTTAAGAACCCTAACCTTCAATCCCTCAAAAACCTGATTTTAGGTGTTTTTCTTGGATTTTAATCGGTTAAAAAGGTTGTATGAAGCTCAAAAGGTGTTGGGGTGATGATTTCTAGCAAGATTATGGAGTATAAATGAAAATTTGTGAGTTGGGTAGAAGGAAGAGGGAAAAACGCGGCTGGAAAAATTGGAGAAGTGAAGAAGAAAGGCTGAAATCGCGTTTCTGAAGGCTATATTCAGACACGGAAAACGCGACTAAAAACGCGCCTTCAACTCGCGTTTTTGAAGTCGCGTTTCCTGCACAAATCTTGCAGGAATGAAAACGCGACTGTGATGGAAAACGCGACTTCGAGTCGCGTTTCTGAAGTCGCGTTTTTGAGTCTTGATCCAGGCTTGAAAACGCGACTTCCATTAAAACGCGACTTTGGGTCGCGTTTTTAAGGCGCGTTTTCTTTTCTGCAGTTGCAGAATTGAAAACGCGATTCTGAGAAACGCGACTTGTAGTCGCGTTTTCTTTGAAAACGCGTTTTCTGCTTCGATTTTTAGCAGAATTTTAACTTTTGAAAAATTACAAAAGGTACCCCAATGACTCAAAATGCACCATAGATCATTTGTTTGCCAATTTTAATGACTGGAACAAATGTAAAACATTAAAAACATGCATTTTACCCCTTTATAATGAATCAAAAACACCTTTAATGCAAATCGAGGGGTTGAGTTGCTTGATCAAAGTTTGCCCTTTTCACCTCAAATGGTCATTCTTGCTTCCATTTGCCAACCCTATCACACAAAAACAACAAATTAACTAAAACACTTATTCAAATCACAAAATCACACCAATTTAACACATATAACATAAACATTGGGTTGCCTCCCAATTAGCGCTTTTATTTATAGTCGTTGGCTCGACTCACACATTCAGTTTCTTAATTTGAAGAAGAGTCGCCCAAAAGATATATGAGTCCTTTGGGTACGATTTCACCTGCCAAGTAGGGTTTCACTCGTTGTCCATTGACCTTAAACCTTTCATTTCTTGAATTTGCCAATTCAACCGCTCCATAGGGAAATACTTGAGTGACTTCAAAAGGTCCAGACCACCTTGACTTTAATTTTCCTGGAAATAACCTCAGGCGTGAATTGAATAAAAGCACTTTTTGCCCTACCTGAAATTGTTTAGGAATAATGTGCTTGTCATGCCAATATTTGATCTTTTCTTTGTAAATTTTGGCATTTTCATATGCATGTAACCGGTGTTCCTCCAATTCACTCAGCTCAAGTAATCTCCTTCCACCTGCAAGATTAAAATCTATATTAATTGCTTTAATAGCCCAATAAGCTTTATGTTCAATCTCTACAGGTAAGTGACAAGCTTTTCCATAGACTAAACGATACGGCGACATCCCTAAAGGAGTCTTAAATGCCGTTCGGTAAGCCCATAGTGTGTCATCTAGCTTTGTAGCCCAATCCTTGCGTGATTTATTCACGGTTTTCTCCAAAATGAGTTTTATCTCACGATTAGCTAGCTCTGCTTGTCCATTGGCCTGAGGATGGTACGGGAGTGATGTCTTGTGCCTACAGCCATATTTAAACAATAAGGAATCCAGTTGTTTGTTACAAAAATGTTTTCCTTCATCACTTATTATGGCCTTAGGTATACCAAATCTACAAAAAATATTCTTTTTAAGGAATCGGAGTACAACCTTAGAGTCATTAGTAGGTGAAGCGATTGCTTCTACCCATTTAGAAACATAATCCACTGCTACTAAGATGTACCTATTATTAAAAGAGCTTGGAAATGGTCCCATAAAGTCTACACCCCATATATCAAATAATTCAACTTCTAAGAAGGTAGTTAGGGGCATTTCATTCTTTCGAGATATATTTCCAGTTCTTTGGCATGCATCACAACTTTTAACATATTCCCGAACATCTCGATACATAGTTGGCCAATAAAACCCTGATTGCCATACCTTTGCCACAGTTTTTGAGGTGCTAAAATGTCCACCTGTTTCAAGGTTATGACAATGATATAAAATATTATGTACCTCGTTTTCAGGAATACATCTACGTACCATACCATCTGCACAATGTTTATACAGCAATGGTTCCTCCCAAAAGTAACTTTTGACATCATGTAAGAATTTCTTCTTTTGATGGTAATTAAATCCCCTTGGAATCTCTCCACTTACCAAAAAATTAGCAATATCAGCATACCATGGAGAATTGATAATTTTTAGGACAAACTCATCCGGGAAATTCTCTTGAATAGGAACTTGATCCTTGACTGGAATATATTCTAGACGTGATAGATGATCCGCTACTAGATTCTCTGTTCCCTTTTTGTCTTTTATCTCCACATCAAATTCCTGCAATAAAAGAATCCACCGAATTAGTCTTGGTTTTGCATCTTTTTTATGTAACAAATATTTAAGAGCCGCATGGTCCGTATATATAATAACTTTCGATCCTACTAGATAAGATCTAAATTTATCCAAAGCAAATATCACTGCCAGTAGCTCTTTTTCTGTAGTTGCATAATTGAGTTGTGCTTCATTTAGCAACTTGCTAGCATAGTAAATGACGTGCAACCGTCCTTCTTTCTTTTGTCCCAATACTGCTCCAACCGTATAATCACTTGCATCACACATCAATTCAAATGGTAGTGACCAATCAGGCGAAGTTATAATTGGGGCAGAAATCAATTCCTTCTTCAACCTTTCAAATGCAACCAAACAATTGTCATCAAATTGAAAAGGAGAATCTTTACATAATAAATCACATAATGGCTTTACTATTTTAGAAAAATCTTTAATAAAACGTCTATAAAAGCCAGCATGTCCTAAAAAACTCCTTATCCCTTTGACATTGCTTGGGGGTGGCAATTTTTCGATGACTTCTATTTTGGCTTGATCCACCTCAATTCCCTTGGAGGAAATCTTGTGTCCTAAGACAATTCCTTCTTTTACCATAAAATGACATTTCTCCCAATTCAGTACAAGATTTGTTTCCTCGCATCTCTGCAAAATCAATTCCAAATTATGAAGACACTGATCAAAAGATGAACCATACACAGAAAAATCATCCATAAATATCTCCATAATTTTCTCAATATAATCAGAAAAAATCGCCATCATGCATCGTTGAAAAGTTGCGGGAGCATTGCATAACCCAAATGGCATTCTTCTAAAGGCAAAAGTGCCATAAGGACATGTAAATGTGGTCTTCTCTTGATCCTCTGGAGCTATAGCTATTTGATTATATCCTGAAAAACCATCAAGAAAACAGTAAAATTCATATCCAGCTATTCGCTCCAATAATTGATCAAGAAATGGTAAGGGAAAATGATCTTTTCTTGTTACCGTATTTAACTTACGATAATCAATACACACTCTCCACCCTACCACAAGTCTAGATGGAATTAATTCATCATTTTTACCCACGATTGTAGTCATTCCACCTTTCTTTGGTACCACATGAATTGGACTAATCCAAACACTATCGGAGATAGGAAAAACTATACCTGCGTCAAGCCATTTAAGAATTTCATTTCTTACCACCTCTTTCATGTTTGGATTGAGTCTTCTTTGTGTTTCCACCACTGGTTTGCAATTGTCCTCCAATAAAATTCGATGCATGCATATAGAAGGACTTATACCTTTAATGTCTGAAATTGTCCATCCAATTGCCTTCTTATGCCTTCTTAGAACTCTTAACAACCTTGCACATTGTTCATCATCAAGGTCAGCACTAACAATTACAGGTAAAGTTTTATTTTCTCCAAGAAATTCATACCTTAGATGAGTCGGAAGTGGCTTGAGCTCTAACTTTGGAGGTTCAATTTCTGAAGATTGTGAAAACCCTTTTCCTTTGCCAAGACTTTCATACAAATTACCCCTTTTATAAGGTGCTTGAAAATCCAAGTACTTGGCCAATTCTTCAATTTCTTCACAAACATCTTCTTGCTTACCTAAACTCATTAAACAATACTCAAGAGGATCTAAGTCAAAGTTGGCTTGACTCATCTCTTGGGTTAGTTTATCAATTGTGCCAATAGAATAAGCATGATCGGTAAAAGACGGGTATTTTTCCATTTCATTCAAATTAAATTCTACCTCTTCTTCACCTACTTGAAACTTAAGTTTGCCATTTTTGACATCAATAATAGTACCTGCAGTAGCTAGAAATGGTCTACCTAGAATAATTGGCATAGATATATCTTCTTCCATATCTAATACCACAAAATCTACTGGAATGATAAATTTTTGAACTTTTATCAATACATTCTCCAACACTCCCAATGGATATCTAATAGACCGATCCGCTAGTTGCAAAGTAATATTAGTGCGTTTAAGCTCATGCAAACCCAATTGTCTAGCCACCGTTAAAGGTATTAATGATACACTAGCACCAAGATCACACAATGCCTTAGAAAAATCAACGTTACCTATGGTGCAAGGTATAGAAAAACTCCCCGGATCCTTCAACTTCGGTGGTAGCTTATTTTGAATAATTGCACTACATTCCTCCGTTAATGCTATTGTTTCGCAGTCTTCCAACTTTCTTTTTCTAGTCATGATTTCCTTGAGAAATTTAGCATAAGATGGAATCTGCAAAATAGCATCGGCAAAAGGAATGTTAATGTGCAATTGTTTGAAAAGTTTAACAAATTTTTCAAAATCTTTATCAAACTTATTTTGCTTTAATCTTTGTGGAAATGGAACCGCAGGGGGTATTGGAATGGTAGTGGAAGATGATGGTTGCTTTTCTCTTGGATTCTCCCGACTATTTTCCTCCACAATCGCCTCTTGGTTCCTCTGCTTTTCTTCTTATTTTTCATTCTCATCTTTCTCAACTTCCTTCACTGGAGGATCTTCTAATTGTCTACCACTACGAAGAGTAATGGCTTTCACATGCTCCTTAGGATTGACCTCTGTTTTGCTAGGTAATTCTCCTTGATTTCGATTATTCAAAGAACTAGCAATTTGACCAATTTGGACCTCTACATTCCTGTACATTGTAGTGAGTTGGTCCAACCTTCCTTCTACTCGCTCAAATCTGTCCGAGGTAACTTTTGCAAGCTTTTCCACTGCCATCTCCCAACCAGGTTTAGTTTCAGCTTGTTGTTGCCTTGATTGAAATCCCGGTGGATTGATTGGCCTTGGTTGATTTCCTTGATCCTTCCATCCGAAGTTTGGATGATTTCTCCACCCCGGATTGTAAGTATTCGAGTAGGGGTTATTTTGAGCATTACGATTGTAATTATTGACGAATTGTACCTGTTCAGAATCAACACACTCATTACTATCATGTTCACCTCCACATATAGAACAACACGCTACATGTGCATTAGATGAACTTGGACCAATTCCACCTTGTCTATTTAGCAACTTCATCACATTATTCATTTGAGCACTCAGCATATTGAGAGTGTCCATTTCTATCATACCTGCGTGACGTCTTGTATTACCTCTCTCATTGGCCCATTGGTAGTTATTTGCTGCCATTTCTTCTATCAAATTATGAGCCTCTTGGGGTGATTTACCCATTAAAGCTCCACCTGCAGCTGCATCGATCATAGTTTTAGTAGAAAAAACTAAACCATTATAGAAGGTTTGTATGATTAACCATTCCGGCAGTCCATGATGTGGACATTTCCGAAGCAAATCTCTAAACCTTTCCCATGCTTCATATAATGATTCTCCTTCCATTTGACTAAAACCAGTGATATCCATTCTAAACTTAGCAGTCTTACCTGGTGGAAAATACTTATTTAAGAATGCTCTTGATAGTTCATCCCATCCAGTGAAAGTATTAGGAGCATGAGAGTGTAGCCAAAGTTTGGCCTTATCTCTCAATGAAAATGGGAACAACCTTAGTCTTATAGCATCATCACTAACTCCATTCATTTTAATTGTATCACAAATTTCCAAGAATGTAGCTAAGTGTGTATTAGGATCTTCTACTGCATTACCTCCAAATTGAGATTGTTGAACCATTTGGATAAGTGATGGTTTAATCTCAAAATTGTTAGCATTTACCGTAGGCCTTACTATGCTTGTTTGAGATCCTTGTGTTCCCGGTAGAGTATAATCTCGTAGAACTCGCCTATTTTGGTCATTTTCCGCCATTTCTTCTTCAAATGGTAGTTCTATCAAAATGTCCTCTATCGGTTGCCAAATCTCTTGTTCCTCTTGCTGTTGTGTGTGCCTCCTTTGTCTACGTAGTGTCCTCTCAATTTCTGGATCGAAAGGTGTAACTTCCCGAGACGCCCGGTGCATACACTACAAACAGAAATAAGAGATATTATGCAATTTCAATTGTCAAAAACTGATTACAATATAAGATTAAATATAATCAGCTCAACTAATAAAAATAAATCTGTCTAAATTAATAGAGTTGATTAGGCTCTAATATTGCCGCTCCCCGGCAACGGCGCCAAAAACTTGACGGGATTTTTTTTATCAATGCAAGTTTAATTCCGATTTTACACCCGTTGGACTGCAAGTATACAGGTCGCAATTGTAGTACAAGATGTGTATCGGGTCGATCCCACGAGGAGCAATTAAAACAATTATTAGATACTAATTTACTCTATTATTTAGACTTACAATTAATTTGAGCAGAAACTTCAGATTTTAATTCAACTACAAAAATTCTTAAATAGATAAATGCAATTTCTCAAGGGGAGTAGAATTCACTAAATATTAAGATCTAGGGATGTAGATTCCACTTATGACACAAAAGATCTAAAATGAATTAATTCAACACTTGTTACTGCTCTTGTTTAACCAAGAATTCATTTCCAGAAATACCAAATTCACATTCTCATGATAATAATGGGTTAAAACAGATTAGTTTTTCCTAATCTCTTGGTAAATACTAAATCTGTTCTTATTTACACATGAAATGCAGATTTCATCCACTTGAATGTATTTCTATTCTCATGAATATACAACTCAAGTTCTACTTGTGTCATTCCATTATTTTTACCATTTCTCAATGAGTAAAAACAACTATAAACCTACTATTGGTGATCAAGCAACAACACGTAATCCAACATACACAAGTAGATAAGTTAATACAAGACATAACAAGCATAAATCACAATCACTTCATATCATTTGGCCATAAGCTTCATCTACTCCCTAGATAAAGGAAATTAGCTACTCATGAATGATGAAACACTCATAACTTCATTAATGTAAATCATCATGAATTACAAATACAAGAGGAATAAAGAAAGTCTTAGCCAAGATATGGTAAAGCCTTCCAAAAATCTCCTTTGTCTTGAACTTGGATGATTACAAGATGAAACCTCAATTGCCCCTTGCAAGTACCTAGCTAGAGAGAATATGTTTTTCTGTAAGAAGCTAAGCTACGAATGGTTCTCCAGACCTCCCTCAATGTCTCTGCATAAAAACTACTCAAAGGCTCATTTTTCCAAGTCAAATTCCAACTTTTGATTCCCCCAATCTAACTTTGTTATAATTGTCAATAACCAATATTTTTGACTTGAAAATAAGCCACTTTTCTTGCCCTTTTGTCTTCTGAAGCATGTGCACCGAATTCCCTTGCATCTTATAGCTGGAAAGTGGTGTGAACACAAGAGAATTGGCTAAGTCAAATTGCAGAATTTCGGCTATAAAACGCGCCTACACAAAACGCGGCATAACTCGCGTTTTGTCTACTCGCGTTTTCACTCTGGCCTTATTTCAACTGTGATTTTCTCATTGATAAAGGCCAAACTAGCTTTTGTGCAAAACACAAAAGTTGTAGCCCTTTGTATTAGCTTTCCAATGCTTCAAGAATCATCCAAATCGGAGCTTTGTAGCCTGAGATATGATCGAAATACTGTCACCTGTTCAAACCTCTGTTTTAACTTCCGACCACAGAATGCAGCTTCTGTATTCCAACGTTTTGCCCATGAAGATGGCAGAAATGGATTTCGATGTCTTCATACGAATTGTAGGTCTCTTTCTTAGCTTTAAAATGGTATAAAGATCACCTCAATTCGATATGTGTAGCTCCAGATATGGTCAAAATACTGAAGAGTGTCAAAACTGACTTGTATTGCATTTCCTCACTTGAACGTTTTTCACTTCATTCTTCTTGTTGCCACTTGAATTCATCACCAAATCTCTATTTTTACCTCATTTGACATCCTTTGGTGATTGAATCATCATTCCTGCATAAAAATGAAGTTTTTACCATTAAAATCAATAGAAATGCAATATTATCCACTTTTACCAAAAATATATAATTTTACCAAAAACCTCTTTATTTTATTTATAAAACTAAATAATCAACTCAAAATTAACTAATAAAATGCACTTAAAAATACGTAAAATAAACTCTTATCAGAGGGAGTAAGTTTATTTGAAGTAATAGTATGTTTTTATACATAAATAATCATTTTTACTTATAATATAGTAAATTTGATTAATGAAAAAAACATGCTAATTTATGGCAAAAATTCTCTATTATGCTTAAAAAACTTATGCCAAGCCCATATTTTATTATTATTTAAAATAACACTAAAATGTTTTATTAATGATTAAAACTGAGTACCTTATTTAGTAAGTAATGTTAATATACTTGTATAAATACTTGATCGTATGTGAAAAAATTAGTATTTTTGAAATTTATACATAATTAAATTTTTTCTGTTGCAGTTTAAAAAAAAAAGTAAGCGAAATTTTTTTTTGCGCAGAGCACCAAAATTCACAAGTGAAAATAGTTTGTCTGAAAAGGAAAGATACAGCTGAATAACATTGTTTAAAGTACCAAATAAATAGATGTAAAATGCAGGTTAAAAACTGGTAGTTTGACATATAATAAAGGAAAGTCATAAAAATCAGGCCATTTATGGAAAAAATTTTCATTAATAAAAATTCCAGCTCTTCACGGCTTTCTTACCAGTCCTCCAAAGCATGAGCAAAGTGCCAATAATTGAAATAGTAATCTTTTCGATTTATAGAGAATTAATTTATTTTTTGCAAATTAAAAAAATAATTGAAAATTTTTATCAGAAAGCACATAAGTCAAAAGGATTGGTCTAAAAGGGAAAGAAATAGCAGATATGTACAGTACTTGTATTTCACGTTCGAAGAACTACAGTGATGTTTTTGACAATACCCCGAAAAATATGCAATGCAAACGGAACCGATTCTTCATTATTTAAAATACCAAATCTGTGATTGTGTTTTAACTGTTATCTATTGGTATTCTAAAGTATCATTTTTTCATCCAATACCACCTCTTTAACACCCGTTTTCCCTTAAAAAAATTATTTATTGGATGAAAAAAATAAACCTTTTATGCAATAAAATACTAGCTCTTTATGCCTTTCCTCCATTATAAGAACAGAGTACTCATTTTTCCCTAGAAAAATTAATGGATAAAATAAAATAAAATAAAACCGATTTTAGGTTAAAACACTAGCTCTTTATGACTTTTCTCCATTATAAGAGCACAGTACCCATTTTCCTCATCAAAAATTTTATTTATCGGATAAAATAAAAATAAACCTGTTTTCTCATAAAACACTAAGTTCTTTATGACACTTCTCCATTATAAGAATAAAGTACCCATTTTCTCACAAAAATTTATTTATTGCCTAAACTTAAAATAAACCCATTTTTTAATAAAATACTAACTCTTTAGCACTTTCCTCCATTATAAGAATACAGTATCGATTTTTACATAAACAAAATTTATTTATCGACTAAACTAAAATGAAATCCGTTTTCCAATAAAACACTAGTTCTTTATAACTTTTCTCCATTATAAGAACAAAGTACCCATTTTGTCATTAAAAAATTTATTTATCGGCTAAACTAAAAATAAACCCAATTTTCAATAAAATACTACCTCTTTATCACGTTCCTCCGTTATAAAAACACAGTACCCATTTTTGCATATAAAAATTTTATTTATCGGATAAAATAAAATTAAATCTGTTTTCCAATAAAACACTAGATTTATGGCTTTCCTCCATTATGAGAATAGAGTACCCATTTTTCATAAACAAATTTATTTATTGGATAAAATAAAAATAAATCAATATTTCAATAAAGCACCAGCTACTTATGGCTTTCCTCCATAAATTATCTATTTTCATACGTTAATTTATTAGTTAGATAAAATCAGAATGAAATTAGGTTGAACAATAAATTACCCTTTACGATGAAATTAAAATACAGAAAAGTAACCCATAGCAAGTTTTTACTCCATTTCCAATACAAAAATATGCTACAAATTCTTTTGGCAACCGCAAGACACCTCATTCATAAAGTCTCAAGAAAACTTTCCAACCATTATGCAAAAGCAACTTATTCATTCTAAATTTTTAGCATCAATTTGATTATTAGTTGGACGTATCCACCTAAATAGGATAATATGTATTTTCTGGGACATAAGACATAATAGGAATTAAACTTGCATTAATGTAGACCTAACAAAATGAGAGAAATAGCATAACAATTAATACAATAATAAGAATAACAGAGTTGGTATAACAAAATTAGTTTAGTCTACAAATTTATTTTTTTCTGCAGATAGTTCGCGAATATGACATTCAACCACCAAAAAAAAAAGACATCTATATCTGTCTATATGTATTGCAGAGAGAATTTTAGATAAAGAGCTTTTCAAATTGTGAAAAGTTCGAATACTATTTTATTACAATTTTACATTTCTAAAATTAAGAAATGTTTATCTCACAACTAATCCTTTAATTGCTCGTACAAATCCTATAATCATGCTCATGTTTTTCCCATATTTCCCTCACATTTTCCCCACTAACTAATAAAATTAAAACTCCCGAATTTTAACTAACAGATAATAACCAACCATGTCAAATTAATATATGCAAATTCCAATTAACATCTCACATTTACGGCTGACTTTACTGATAGTATTAACTAACAGTTATTACTGACATTCACAACTCACACTTACCACATTACTCATAGTAATAACTAACTGTTAATTTAAGATATTCGCAACAGCGAAAGTCACATATCCAAAATTTAGGAGCATGTAGAAATAATAATTTTCACAATTCAATGTATTTTATTGCCATAATATAGTTTACTCTCAGAATCATTCACAAAACTGCTGCACACTAATCCAATTGACCCATTTAATTGGCCATCATATAAATTCAATACAGTGAAAAAATTACGTATCATACATTTTTTCACTAAGGATAAATCTCTCAGTCTACGAACACTAAGGATAAATCTCAGTTACAAACATTTCAGTCAGTGACAAAGTCAAGATTTTTTTTCTAAAGAGGCTAAAATGGATACTCAGTTTTTATAATGGAGAAAAGCCATAAAGAGTTAGTGTTTTATTGAACAATGGATTTATTTTAATTTCATCCGATAAATAGATTTGTTTATGCAAAAATGGGTACTCTGTTCTTATAATGGCGGAAAGCCATAAAGAGCTAGTGTTTTATTGAAAAATTGAATTTTCATGTATTTTATCCGACAAATAAATTGATTTATGGGAAAATTGGTGTTAAAGAGGTGGAATTTTTGTAGAGGGGCTGAAATGGGTGCTCTGTTTTTATATTAGAGGAAAGGCATAAAGAATTAGTGTTTTATTGAACAATGAATTTATTTTTATTTCATCCGATAAATAAATTTGTTTATGCAAAAATGGGTACTCTGTTCATATAATAGAGGAAAGCCATAAACAGCTACTGTTTTATTCAAAACT
Organism: Coffea eugenioides; assembly: GCF_003713205.1. Classification (NCBI taxonomy): domain Eukaryota; kingdom Viridiplantae; phylum Streptophyta; class Magnoliopsida; order Gentianales; family Rubiaceae; genus Coffea; species Coffea eugenioides. The sequence continues at coordinate 43,284,752 of NC_040037.1, forward strand.
GAATTTTCATGTATTTTATCCGATAAATGAATTGGTTTATGAGAAAATTGGTGTTAAAGAGGTGAAATTTGACGGGAAAATGATACTTTACGATACCAATGGATAACAGTTACAACACAATCACAGATTTGATATTTTAAATAGTGAAGAATCGGTTCCATTTCGATTACATATTTTTTGGGATATTTTTCAAAATAGCACTACAGTTCTTCGAACATAAACTATAGGTACTGTACGTATATGCTATTCTTTTCCCTTTTACACCATTCCTTTGACTTATGTGCTTTCTCATAAAAGATTCTCATTCATTTTTTAAATGGAAAAAATTAATGAAATATGTATAATTCGAATTAAATACTATTTTAATTATTGCCATTTTGCTCATACGTTGCAAGACTGATAAAAAAATCGTAAAGCGTTGCTATTTTTATGAATGACAACTTTTTCTGTAAATGGCCCGCTCTTTATGTCTTTTTTTTATTATATGTCAACGCACCTACTTTTAACGAGCATTTTACATCTAATTTATTTAGTACTATAAACAATGATATTCAGAATGTTTCTTTCCCCTTTAGACCAACAATTTTGACTTGTGAATTTTTGTGCTCTAAGAAAAAAGATTTTCTCTTACCTTTTTTTTAAACTGCAAAAGAAAAAATCAATTTTTCCCCATAAATCTCAAAAATGCTTATTTATACACATACCATCAAGTATGTATACAAGTATAATAACTGTACTGACTAAGTAACGTACTCAGTTTTAATCATTAATAATACATTTTTATGTTATTTTAAATAACTCTAAAATATGGGCTACGTATAAGTTTTTTAAGCATAATACAATATTATGGCCATAAATTAGCATGTTTTTGTCATTAATCAAATTTACTATGTTATAACTAAAACTCACTATTTCTGTATAAAAACATATTTTTACTTCAAATAAACTTACTCCCTCAAAAGTATATTTGGGATATACTATTATAATTTATCTCTTTAAAAAATATGTTTCATATTAATTACAATTTACCTTTTCGACTGCAAAAGTTACTAATTTATTACGTTAATTTACTATTTTGAATGACAAATTTACTCCCTTATTTTTACCCGTAATCCTATTCAAGTGGATAGGTCTAACGGATAATCAAATGGTCACTAAAATTTTTAGAACCTATTATATCATGTCTAAAACTGTGTTGTTTACCATATCGATAGTTATGGGACCATTTTCTCGGATGCTTAAGCTGAACACTTGGGTACTAAATTTATATATGTATATAAATATAATGAAGGCTTGAATCCTTTCGTTTACCTCCACTTTTCCTTCTTCCAAATTATTATCCTCCACGTGTGTCCGATAATCATTTATTATTTCTTAAAATTTCGGTACCTTCTTTACACACATTTTTTGTCCAAGGCATTTGCAACATTTTTCCATTGGTAATGGGTATATTTGCAAATACATAAATGCCTCTGATTTTAACATGCAATAACACTTTCTGGCCCAACTCGTACGAAAGTCAGTGCTTTATGGTTGCATCCGCAGACGATTCTCGTATATTTCCTCTTCACGCGTTGTGCAACAATTAAACGTTTCTGTTTGGACTGTATATAACGTCAACACGTGTCACTCTCTGCCAGCCTTCCTACCATAGGCATGTTCCCACCATAAAGGTTTCCCATTTTGATACCTAATTGTGAGACTAATTTTTTTTTTTTTGTGTTGTGTCTCGGTCAGGTTTCTTGCAAATCATATTAATGTTTTGTCATCGTATCCAAAAGTGCCATCTCTAGTTATTTTTTACGCAATGAATAATTTAATCAGTTATTTTAGTTCCAATGAAATAATAAGTTGATAGTTGGGCTTTGGGGATATTAATCAAGTGACATGAAATTCCTGATTTGACTCTCAATACCTCCCTTTTTCCCCTTCCCCTTTTATAAGGTTTGAATTCTCCTCTTGAGCCAAAAAAAAGTCCATCTTTAAAATGGTTGATGACTTGAAAAGACAAAATATCTAAAACATTTTTTTAAATTTTAGTGTCAAATGTAAAAATTAGCCTTCCATCGCACATATACAAAATGGGACAACAGGGCCTTAGCAATTGAGTGCCTTTTGTACGAGATAATCTAGACACACTAAAACAATAATCTTACAGACTAAATTGATAAATGGCTATAACATGTACTATTCATATACGAGGCAAAAGATGCGTCAGCCTGCACTGCATGCGCAAGTAGTAAATTCAAAATATTCGCTTTAAATTAACAAATGTAAATAAATTTTATTTTTGTGCACAAAAAGTCATATTTGTGCACCAACTCTTACATGTCAGCCCCTAAGTGGACACAATGAGATCAAATACTTGCAAATCTGAAGGATAAAATGGAGGTTTATCTTTTTACACCAGAAACTTATTAAGATAATCCACATAAGCAATTTAAATATTCTCGAATTAGCTCAAAATGTGGGCAAAAGTTTGGGGACTTGGTAGGAGCAAACAAGAAATATTTATCATGTTCATTAAGGGAGAAAATAATTTAAGGTTGTAGTTAAATTACTCAAAATGGAAATCTGTAACCAATTCGGTGGAAAATTCCTGATTAAAATAGAAGTTCCAATTAAAAAAATGTTGGAGATATTTTATAGAAAATTCATGCTAATAGAAGAATTGACATTAAATTTGAATAAACAAGTATTCTGCTCCATTTATTCCACAAAGCCTCGAATTGGAATGAGCATAGATTTAATTGTTATGTAGTGTTTTCTCACTGTTTTGATAACAATATCCACCCTTTTTATTTTACTCTTCTTTGTTGGTTACATGGAGTTCAAAATGGCATGATTTGTAAGTAAGACATCTCACACATAAGAATATTGTGGTATATCACACCAACTTAGAGTTACCTTCTTAAAGTGGCTATACGATTTTCCTTGCGTAATTGAATCAAGGCAAAGTAATCTATTGTACTAATACGCTGTAGATACCATATATACCCTTGCATGCCTTTCATCTAAAGGATTAAGATATTTTTATTGCTTTTGGTACTGAATAGGAGGGCGACACTTCAAATTGGAACAAGAACTTTAGCTCATTTTCCGCCACAAGGAAGCATAAGAATCCAAGTAACCGGAAACCTCTGAAATAAAGTAAATTTGGATGCCATCAGTGTAGATTGCAGTATTACTTCATCAACAAGAGTGGTTAATTTCAAGCAATTACAGGAATAGATACCAATGCAATTTCTAACAAGCTAGTAAGGAAAAAGCTAAAAATAAACACTAAGGAAGTAAAGCAAAGTATTGCGTGCCTTTGCTGTCTACCACATGAAGCTTATTTGGAACCTTTTCTTCCTTTTCATACTGCTTTTATTGTCCCTTCTTGCAGCATTTCTTCCCCCAAAAGAAAAGAATATTAAAAAGCTTCAACTTCTATTTAATTACCAAGAGAAAAATTAGAACCACCACCAACTTGTAGACTTGTCATTTCAATTACTTGCATGTACAACTCTTTCTCACCTTGCAAATTGCTTAATCCCACAATCTCAAAAATATCAAAGTCTCTCTTACTCTCAAATATAGACCTAATGGCGGATGCATTGCTTGGTTCCGCGGTTCAAGTCCTAGTGGAGAAGGCAATAAACTTGGCTTCAGAACAAATTGGCCTCTTTGTTGGCTTCAAGAAAGATTTGGAGAGATTGAAGAAAACGTTGACTCGAATCCAGGCTTTTCTTTGTGATGCGGAGAAAAAATATATAGATGACTGAAGAGTCTGTGAAGCTTTGGCTAGAAGAGCTTGAACGTGTGGCTTTTGATGCTGAAAATTTGCTGGATGACTTCAATTATGAAATGATTCGACGCAAAGTTGAGATCCAAAGCCAAATGAAGAGGAAGGTATGCTTCTTCTTCTCACTCTCTAATCCTATTGCATTTCGTTGCAAAATGGCCAACAAATTTCAGAAAATCAATTTGGATTTGAAAATTATCAATGAAGAAGCTGTTGGGAATATTGCAATGAACTGGCAAATATTGTGACAAGAATTGACTTCAAATCGTGATAGATATCACTTTCCTTTAGGCTTTATTTGTCCGGTAAACCGTGCAATAACCTTGGAGAAATATCCTTTAGGATAAGACGAAGTTTGTTTGTTTTAAACTCTTGCACAAAGTAAGACAAATCCTTTTTGAACTAAGGAGTGCTTTTGAGAGAATACACAGTGATAGGTTGTAATTTTATCATTTATTTTATTATTAATTTCTCCTATTACCTGACCCAATCTGGATTAATTGTTAGATTCTACTCACTTTTAGTATTTTGCATGTATTTCAGGGAGTAGAACGAAAATACCATAATAAGTGCCGATTTGACAGTTATCAGGAAAGAATTCAAGTAACAGGCATCCAGGGTATTTTTGGAACAAGGAGATGCAAGACCTTTTTGGTAATTTCGACCGAAGACAACAACTAGAAAAAGGGCTGGAGCGCCGCAGGGGTCGGGGTCTTCTTCTTCCTCTCCGGAAGGGGAGCCGCCGCACAGGAGAGCGAAGGATTAGAACAGGCAAATTGTAATTGCAGAGAGAGGGCATTACCTTTTTCTCTTTTCGTCCTGTAGTGTAGTAGTTAGACTAGTGTTTAGCTTTAGCTCCAGTTCACGTAGGTGAGGAGCTTTCTTAGAGAGCTTTGACCTTTCTTTTGTCTCTTAGGAAGCTTCAGTCCACGCATGACAGGGACTCTTTGAAGAATTGGATCAATCATTGTTTTCCAAGCTTTTCTTTATTCAGTCGGTCAAGGTGAAGTCTCGTGAACAAGAATAATGGTTGGGATCGTTTCTTCACTTTCCTGCGGGCTTAGTTCATCCAATATGAGCTAATCCCCTCATTCTAGTCAAGAAACGACGGATGCTTTGATTCGCCTAAAAATTGTGAGATCGATTTAATTTAATCTCTCCCTTTTATTTATTGGTATTCGTGTATTCCTTGATTGCTACGCTTATGGTTATTCAATTAATTGATTGTCGTGGATCCGGATAATTAATTGATCTGATAGCCTATTGTCAACTAGGGCATTTAAATCCGTAATTGTTTGATTGTCCTGAATTAGTGACGACTGGCACGATTAGCTTCGTGTCAGGGGGATACGCGGGCTAATCTAAAATAACCCTGGTAGTGCGTTATTTGATTAGAATAGGGCTCCTCTAATACGTAAGGCAATTGGGAAATTAAATTCTATGGGCGTACCTAGGATTATTTCTCAATTAGAGCAGTGATTAACGGGCGTACCTTAATCATCGACACAGTAAGGAGGGGTTGACTGTCATCGCTTGTTTGGCAGTTATAACCTATTTATTGATAAATAATTGGAATTGCCTTTGCTTATCGATGATCAATTAGGTGAACCATTGCTGAAGTTATTTCTTGGCTAGATCCTTAATTATCACTTGTTTGATTTTAGTAATTTGTTATTTAATTTCTAGTTGGCTATTTTATTCTTATTGTTTTACTCTTAGTTGAACTGCTTAAATTGTCACCTCTGAGATAAAAACACCCCCTTGTCGCTGTGAATTTGAAAAGAAACAATTACTCCCAGTCCCTGTGGATTCGACCCTGCTCACCACTATCTACAGAAATTACTTTTAGTTTGAGCAGGTATTTATTATTGCACAGGCTGACAACCTGTCAATTTTTGGCGCCGTTGCCGGGGACTGGTGCCAGATTAATTTGTTTCTTTTTGAGTTTATCTTGTTTTCAATTTTTTTAATTTATTTTCCTCTTATTTTTTTTTAATTTATTATTTTTTATGGCTGCTAACATTCCATATTTTGATGATAGACTGGACTTTGTTCCTGAATGGGGTTATGAGACTCATGTTTTTCCTAATGATCAATGGGCTGTTGCAAATTGTGGAACTTATTTTGATTCAGGTTATTCAACTGACACATGCCCCGCATTTCAAGATAATCTAAGTGCTCCAATTGATACTTTTGGAAATTTTCCACCCCAATATCAAACGCAGTATGACCCTTATTCAAACGGGTATGATCAAGGATGGTGGGATAATTCCAATTTTAATTATGCGACGGGGCCAATGGATTTTCAACAGCAAGAGTCTCAGCAATCATCCTCCGTGTCAGGTATGTCTCTTGAAGAAATGATGGAATTACTAATTGCTAATACAAATCGATTTCATCAGGAGACACAAGCGAGCCTAAATCGATTTCATCAGGAGACACAAGCGAGCCTAAATCGATTTCATCAGGAGACACAAGCGAGCCTTCGCGACCTGGCAGGTCAACTATGTCTATTGACATCCAGAATAAATCGATTGGCTCCTCAAATGGAAGAATTGCCCGCACAAACCAATATCAATCTTGAGGAAGATGAGAGTGCAATTGTCCGGCCAAATGACATGGAACTGCAAGAGTTTCAAGAAAACGGATTTAAAGATGCAGTTGAAAAGGAAGCTGAAGTGCAAGAAATGAGACTCCAAGATCAACTCGTTCAAGTGAATGAATCCAGTGAACAATCTCCAAATGCGGTGACATCTTCTCCACTCCTTAATCAATATTTTCCTGACTCCTATTCTTCAATTCCTGTTACTGAAATTGATTTTATTATACCAGAAAATTTGAAATTTCATGACAGGAATAAGTTAAGAGTGGCAATGGAAAAATATCTTGAACCGAAGAATGCGTGTGATGGAGGAGTGAGTGGAGAATGCAGATCATTGTTGACTTGTTTAGCGCCATTCACTAGTCCATGGAAGCCCGTAGCTCGTATGCTCAAGGATTATTCTATTTATGAGGGTTATCAGGACTATATAGAGGATGAAGCAGTAAGACGAGCCACAAGATTTTATCCTCCATGAGCAAAACATGATAATGTCTAGCCAAAGACATTAAAGAAAGGCGCTCCTTGGGAGGCAACCCAATTGTTCCTATTAATTGTTTGTTCATTTTCGTGTGGTAGTTTAGATGTATTATCCTTGAATTCGACTGATTTTGGGTTTCAATTTTCGTTTTTGCTGATTTATAGGTCTCTTGCCCTCATGGCGTGCCCGCGTGGTGATGTGCAGGAAGCTCACGATCAGAAACTTCTGGGAGCTCTCTTGTCCTCATGACGTGCCCGCGTGGTGATGTGCAGGAAGCTCACGATCAGAAACATCAGAAACTTCTGGGAGCTCTCTTGCCCTAATGACGCGCCCGCGTCACGTTCGCGGGAAAGGTAAGGATTCAAAAACCTCGAAGAATCGATTATTGAATTTCACTTTTTAATCACTACTTCTGAATTTTCAAAATAAATTTTCTTGAATAATAAAAAAAAAAAAGATGATTATATGAAAAAAATTTCCTCCACCAAAAAAAAAAAAATCTAAAAATGAAAAAAAGCAAAAAAAAAAAAAAAGAAAAAAATTTTCAACCGTAGCTAGGTTTCTCAATTTAAAAAAAAAAAAACAATTTTTCTTTTCTTTCTTCTTCTTTCTTTCTCTTTTCTCTTTTCCTTCTACTCTGCTCTCCTATTGGTCCACCGTTGCTCTGCGCGTCCCCGCGAGCTTAGCTCCGCCGTCACTCGATCGCCATCAACTCCACGGCCGCACGTCTCTCCACCAGCTCGCGCAACCTCCACCAGCCCATCTCCCTCGCGCCGCACCAGACCACCCGCGCCCGTCGCCGTCCACGCGCACGCCGACGCCGCGCGCCTCCACCTGTTGTCGCGACGCACGCCACCCGCTTGCGCGGGCTCTCCTCTTCTTCTCCAGCTCATCCGCCGCCAGCAGCCCACGGCCGACGCCCGCCTCTGCTGCCCACGTCGCCGCTCGCTCCTGCTCCACCTTTGACCGCCGCTGCTGTCTGCCACAAGCCATCCGCCTCTGCCCGAATCCCTCTCCAACAGCGCGCCGCTTGACGTGGTACTGGAGAAGGTATTTGGAATTTATCCCCCAATTTCTCATATAGTTTGGTGCTGTTTGAGCTCCTCCAAAATTGGTATTGGTGGCCGTGGGAGTTATTTCTTCAATTGTGTGGTCAACCAGTGGTACTGGTTGTGTTATTTGCCCTGACTTTGTTGATTACTGGTTGGCCATTTTCCTGCATATTTTAGTCGCACTTTTGGGTGGGTTTGAGTTATATTGGCTTGGGATTGTTGAGTTATATTGGTTGTGCGCTGGCACACTGTTGGACGTCATTTGCCTGTCGAGTCCAGCCATTGCCTTGTTTGGGGGGATACATTAGTGTGGGTATTTGGACTACAATTGATCCTTTCTCTCTTATTGGCTGATTAATTGGAAGCTGAAAGTTTGGAATTCCTTTGTCACTATCCGAGTCTGAATTGTTATTGCTTGAATTGTTAACTTTGTGGAATTTTTGCTACGATTTTGGTTGGCTAAGTTATTATTGTCAACTATCTAAGCTGTCATTGTTGAAATTGCTGATTCTGAGTTAAGGTATTAACTGGCCAGCTGGAGCTATTTGTTGGGACTTTGGGTGAGCTGAAATACTGCACTTGTTTGTTACATTGGGAGGCTTCTATGCCATTTACATTGCTTATTCTAGTTGAGTGCATCTAATTGAAATGCTGGGGTTCATTATTAGATTTGACTGAGAATCCTGTGGCTACATTACTTGTTGTCTGAATTGAGCTACGTTGTTTGGGGCTTTCACTAGTGTGGGTTAGCCGTTGAACTTGTTTCATCCACTGTTTGGGTATTTTGGCTTCATTGGGTTAATTCTACTCTATTGGCTGACTGTTGGAAGCTGGGCACTTGGAATCCCTTTTGCTACTGCCGGATTTATGAGCTATTATTGTTTGAATTGTTATTTCTTGGGGCTGTTGCTACAATTTCAGTTGATTGAGTTGTGCATTCTATTTTCCGCCAGTGGTATTAGTTGAAGTGTTTTCCCCTAAATTTATCTACTCTAGTTGGTTGGATAGTCGTTCAACTGCCGAGGCCTTGTGGCTACATTGCTCTTGCTAAACTTAAAGACTGCTATTGCTAGATTTAGTATATTATTGGGCAATTTTTGCAATTTTAGAGTGCATGTGTTGAGATTATGGACGGCCCGAGTTCGTTTGTTGACTTACTGATTTGGGTAGCCCCTGTGCTTATTGACGTGACCTTGCTAGTTTCCAGTTGTTGATAATAGTTACTGGTTGTTAGTTTTGGAGTGCAACTGTTGCTTTGTTGACCATATTTGGGCTTGGGTGCCCGTGTTTGCTTTTGCATTTAACTATTGAGTTGGGGAACACCAGTGACTATGAATTTGCATTTGTTGGTTGCTATCTTTGTTGGATATTCTGTCTTTTGTTGTTTGCGGTGATAATTGGCGTCAATGGTGAGTGGCGCCACTTACAAGCACAGGTTCACAACGTGGATGAGCGAATGACGAACATCACCCGCCAAGTGGCAAGGATGTCTCAGAACTCGGTTTCCCTCCACTGTTCCCTCCTATCCCTTAGCTGGTCAATAGGGAAGTTTCATTGTTCTCTTCGCTTTCATGACTTTATTACCTCCATTGAGGACAATGTAGGATTTAGGTGTGGGGGGAGCAATTGGCTCGTAAGTGCATGCCAAGATTTGATGTTGGATTATTGCATCTATTTCTACTTTTGCCAAGTTTTAATAATAAAAGGGTGTCAAGTTAATGTGGTTGAATCCAAGAACATCTCTTTGGTGAATATCGATGATTGTTTTACTCTTATAATTTTTTGGTTAACTCTCCTAGGCATAGGGAATGACTGTTGGCATTTTCATGTGAATTGGTCCGGTTATTAACCTTAGTTCTCCATATTTAAAAATAAGACTGGCAGCTGAAAAGTTCCTTTTGATTTTTGTGTTATTTTGAATTTTTGGTATTATTTGGCTGTGAATAAGAGTTGACTGTACTCCGCTAGTATTTACTACCGAGTAACCGGGGATTTTCACCAAAAGTGTCGATTTTCGTGTCAAAAAGTAGTAATTGCTATGAGTACGTGGTCACGTGGCGATAAAAGCTGAGTAACCGGGCTCCTTCATCTGGCCAATGTTGGAGTTCGCGTCAAAAGGCTCGAATGGCTAGCGACTAAGTCTGTTGTTACTATTGAAAAAAAAAAGAATCAAAAAAAAAAGAAGAAGAGAAAAGTGGAAGTTAGAAAAATGTGAAAAAAAAGTGAATGTTGTGTTAGTGTATAATAAAAGTCAGCTTGCCGATTTTTGGATTTAATGTGGAGATTTTGGTTAATAGTTGGACCATTTGCTGATAATTGTTGTGCATCCTTCCTTTTTCTTAGATTAGTTAACCTGAAATTGGAAGAGTTTATGGTTTAGAAGCTAACCGGAGTGATGTTTCTTGAACTTGACCATTGATGCTTGAATATTATTTTTCTTGGTATCTTGGCAA
>NC_040037.1:43296123-43369523 GCF_003713205.1 Coffea eugenioides
ATGCTTCTTGAATCATTTTCGAAGCTAAGAGACAGATCTACATTTGGTATGAGACATCAAAGTCCAATTCGGCTGTTTTCCTGGTCAAAATGTCAAAATACAGAAGTAAAAGTCTGCTGCTGAGAGTTGAAAACGCGGAATTGATCAGTCAGTGGTATTTTTATCATATCTCGGTCTAAACAGCTCCAAATTGGATGATTCTTGAGGCATTGGACAGCTATTTCAATGGACTACAACTTCTATGTTTTGTACAAGAGCTAATTCAGCCGTCATCATAGAGAAAATAGCAGTTGAAGTAGCCAGATTCTGGTCAAAAATAGCTGCTGGTACAACCTGTTTTCTCCTTCAACAATTTACAGCTATGGATGAACGTATGACAACCAATTAGCAGCTGTAAAAGGGATGTTTCAAGCCTCATTTCCTGAGGGCATTCATCTATATATAGCCATGGACTTACAGGATTCAAAATAACTTGGGAGAAGGCTAGAGAAACTCACCAGAAATGTAGTTTTCACTAGAGTTTCCTTGGTTCATTAGTATAGTATAGGTAGAGTAGTTTATCCATCTTGTATTTGTAGTTAGATTTGGATGAAGATTGGAGGAGCAAAGATGAAGAGGTCGATCTCATGTGACAAGGGTGATATCTCTTCTACTACTTTCTCTCTTGTATTGGATTTCATGTTTAATTATAATACAAGTTGGCTTTGTGTTTTTATTATGTTTAGTTAAAGTTTATGCCTAGAGTTATGGTTGAACTTGCTATATTTTGTTTGTGAGGTTTACTTGGCTATTTGATGATATTATTTTGAGTACATTATTTATCACTTTTGGTTATCTAATCATGATTAACTGGCCATTAATTATGATAATCATAAGGTGTTAAGTTTGCAATGAAAATTGGAATTTAACACTAGTTCAAAGAAGTGATAAGCCTAGGGAGTACACTCACGAAAGTAGAGGTGCACCTATGTGGCTTAAGTGACTTGTTTCATGTAATTTCATAGAAGAAATGAACTTGTAATTAATTTCATAACCACGAGAGTAGGTATGGCTTAACTACAAGTATAGTTGATTCACCGAAAGTTGGTTTCACATACATTAGGAAATTACGCCATAACTAGTCAAGATAATAGCATTCACTTAACCGGTAATCTCATTTGCAAGAGTAGTAAGGAATTCCATATCTCTAGGAGCTTTCTAGTGTTATTTTCAAACATTTTATATTTGTGGTAGTCTAAATAATAAAGGAGTTTGAAAACATCGGTAATTGCATTCTTCCCTGTGGGATCGACCCTTAATACCCTATACTCGCTCACGATTCGTATACTTGCGATAAATCGCGTGTGGGGTATTTAGGAATTTATAAATGTAAAACTTGATTGGGATGAGCTTAATATTATATGTATACCCCGCGCACGTCACACCTTGTCATTTAAAATACAGCACATCCCAATCTATACTACAATATTATTTGAAAAATTTTGCAAATTATCATGAATCCAAATGGAGAATCCAAATGGACCTCCTGTTTTGTTAAAATAATTTAGTGCCAAGAAATTTTATTAAAAGCTTTTTACTTTGAATTGCAATTAGCATCATGGTGTCAAGAAAAAAAAATTCATGATTCTAAGATTACACTAACTTACAGTTTTCTACACCAACAAGTCCTCCTCCTAACTAAAAGTCCTGGCTTCCTACCTTCCAAAGAGGAAGAGGTTAAAGTCCTAAAAGAAAAAAAAAAAAAAAACCTAAAACTTGAGGTGACCAAGAATACTACCTCATAGTAGAAGCTAGGTGTCTTTCCCTAAAGAGTCTTTGACTCTTGAAAATACCACGTCCAAACACATGCTCAAGGTAACATGAACGTGGGGGTAAAGTTACTCTAGTAACTGATAGACTTCTTATGGTAAAGAGAACAATGAAGTCTAAAAAGAACAATGACAAAGAGGATCAATAGTAAGGGACCTCAAACGGATTGCATTACCCCCAAAAAAGAGGAGTCAATAGTAAGGACCTCAAAGCATGCACACCTCAAAGAATAGAACCAATAGTAATGGACCTCAAGTGATACTGATATGAACAGACTTGGCTGTGGTACGTAAATATATGCATATGCTTTAGCTTTAAACCATCAAAAGAGCTCTGAACTCTCCCTTCCTTTTTTCTGTACTTTGAATGTTTGATTACAGTGAACATAAAGAGAAGCCACATTTTGCTCACCTCCTGCTCACTGGTTTCTATGTCTTTCTTATATTCTTCTGTAAAGGTTAAGATTCTTGAGAACTCAAAAGAATGACATTCTTACGTGGTGCATAATCCGGATTAATTATACATTACAAATCATTGCCTTTCTTAAGCATGCATTAGCTTAGCATACATGAAGCGGATGTATGAAATAGCACAGCTTCACAAATGTTTCCTTTATCGTTATCAGAGTACACACTTTGGATTCGGATTTTGCAAAAATATTGTAGTCTTTTATTTTTGCTCTTACACATTATTTGCACTGTGTTAATTCGGTTATATTATGTCTATATGACTATTTCGCGATAAGCACGTTAACTGTGGCATATCCAGCAAGTTATACTTGCACTACTTATCTTTTGGTCTACCAAAATGCATGTTATTATATTGACAAAAGTTTATTTTTGTTTGAGTATATCCTTCCTTTGTTAATTTCTTAGTTAGACAAATGAAAATACGTTTTTAATTTTACAGTTTAGTTTGCTTTGAAATTATCTTAATCTTGGAAATGACATTGAGGAAATGAAACCAGACCCTTTACTAAATTTTCACCTTGCTCATTTTTCTGCCACCTTTTTTATCAGAAATGATGTTGAGAATTGTACCGTCAACTCAGTAATTATGTGTTTTTCTCCTTTAGATGTATAGTTTTGCATGCAGTTCTTTCGAACATATTCCTTTAGCACCTAGAAATTTTTTGAAAGCCTTATTTTTTCCCCCCCCCCCCCCCTCCCCCCAAGATTTTTGCAAAAATATTCCCCCCAAAATTCAGCTGCCTCCCTTTGCAATATTTTTGACCTTGCTAATTAGTTAATTGATTTGTAAGATTCAAATGCTTGCGCATTACATATTGACTTTTTTATTATTATTTAGTTAAATATAAACTAATATAATATAATTGTGTACTTTTAAAAGTCCTCTTCATGAATATATAAAATCAAGATTTAGATACAATTGACAGTGTCATTTGCATACTTTCAATTTACACCAAAAAATGTGATTGTCTTTCAAAGTTTGTTACTATGGAATGGTGAAGACATACTTTTTCGCCTTAGGATTGTAGGTACATTAATGTATAGAATATATAGCTTACTTCTTATGTTTCAGACACTTAAGTTTACAGTGTAGGCAATGTTTGGATAGCCAATGTATTTAAAAAAAATTTGTTGCATTATAAACATGTTTCCCTTTCATTTTTTTTGGGTTAAAAACAAAAAACCCCTGTGGTATATCTAATATATAGAAAACCCCCCATGGTTTCAAAACATACAAAACGACACCTCATGTTTTGAACTAAATTGTAAACTAACAGAATTCATTAAATTTAACGGAAAACTTAATAGAATTTCGGTAAACTTAATGGTAAATTTAACGGAATTCGATAAGTTTAATAGCCGAAACCGTCATTTTCGTTAAGTTTAATGAATTCTGTTAGTTTACAATTTAATTCAAAGTATGAGGTATCGTTTTGTATGTTTTTGAAATCACGAGGAATTTTTCTGTGTATTAGCTATACCACGGGAGGCTTTTTTTGTTTTTAACCATTTTTTTTTATTTTTCAATCATATTTGCATCTCATATACATCACTTCTCAAACTGAGCTATAGTATAATTCAGAACTTTTTTTTTGTCTCCGAGTGATCGTTAAACCAAAGAAACCCATTTTTGTTAAACTAATTAAGTGGAAAAAATAGCAATTTAATTAAAAGCCTTTTACTTTGAGTTGCAATTAGAAATCATGGAGTCAAAAAAAAAAAAATTGTAATCCATAATTTTACACTAGTAAATCGACAATTTCTACACATATAAGTCTGCTCCATGTCTGAAGATTCTGGCTCCGCCAACAGTATTTTAAACTAGTCTTTATAATATGATATATATATATGCACAAAGCTATAATTGGGCAGCCATCTTGTAGAACATCCTAAAAAATAAGCACATTTAGAAAACACAAAACAAGTCCAATCATTTCCTCTTCTATTCTGCCTCTTGTTGCCTAAAACCATAATTCCTTCACCTTAGCCAGTTGCAGCCATTAACCTGCCTTCTTTTAAAAATGCTCCAATTTAATTATTGCACTGCTTTCCTTGGAAGGGTTGATTATTTTTCTCATTTTCACCCGTTTGGTCATCTATTGGAAATATTTTTCCAAACTAACCGCACAATCCAACTTGCCATAATGACTTTGTCAATTGAGTTTTATGAAGAATAAGCAATAACCACAAAACCCCGCATCTTTGACATTCCTCATCAGGTTCTACTGATTTTGAGATAATAGTTCCATAATTCAACATCATCAGATATCCTGGGTGGTCATTTTTATAAATGAGAAAAAAATGTTAGTGTCGTTTCGTAATTAATTATGAAGCAAGGGCCTATAAAGAAAAAAAAGGATTGCACATAATCATCTTTCAGTTTTGTGTTTTGTACACAAAATCTGATTTTCGGACAAATGCTCATCTCCCTGCAAATTAGAAGGGAGAGACAGATGACCCCGACTGACCCAGTTCTCTGTTTAAACCAAAGACTCGTCAATAAGTTGAGAAGTTGTTCAATTTGAAATAATAACTTTGGAATTGTTCTAAACCAGTCTCCACCTTTCAAGATTTTCAATTATTTAGTGCTTATACTCGTGTCACAGGTGAAAGGGAAATCATGAAGATGAAATTTTGGTTCCATGCAAGAGACAATCCCCCCAAAAGTAATTTACAGGAGCTCAAGTTAAAGTCTGATTCCTTATTTGATAAGAGAGACGCCGTCATCAAGAATTTAGTGCGAGAGCTCAAAAAGGGAAAGAGTCCCACAAGAGAGTGCCAGTGCCATACATGGCTGAAGAAGGTGGAAGAGATCAAATATGAGGTGTGTGATTTGCTGAAATCTAAGGCACATGATTCTGAGGTCGAAATTTCTACTATCCGGTCCCGCCTGGATGCTGTGATGAACGAGACATCTGAATATTTGGACAAATCACCAAATAAAAATGACACAGTGGATGACGCAATGACTGGAAGATCCAAGGGAATAAACGGATATTCAAAGGTTGGGGGCGATGAATATCGTACTGTGGAAGTGGGCAAAACAAATAGAACCCGAAGAAGAGCAGTCCATTTTAATGCTGCCGCAGGGGAATCATCCCCAGCGAGCAAAATACCAATTTTGGGAAACAGAATGGAGCAGAATAAAGATAAAGAGATGATTTCTGCACCATTAGCTGCTGTTTCTGAACCTGCAGAAACTTGTAGAATGGAAAATGGGCATGTAAAAGCTGAAAACAAAATCTCATTGCAGGATGAAGCGATATCACTATCAGCTTTTGATCAAAGAGGTGGCGAAACTCCTGAAAAATTAGGTCCTGAAGGATTAAGGTTGGAAAAATCAGCCTCATCAAAGCTGCTGTCACCATTATCCAGCACGGCACACCCGGAGTTGAATGAATATGAAACAAGGCGAGATACTGTATCTCTTGCAGGGGCAGCGACTCAATCCAATCTTGCAGAAAAAAGTGAACTTACTTTTTCAGAGGTAAAAGAGATGTTAAATACAAATGAAATAAAGTATTCAGGAACACGAGAAAAGCAACATGGATACTCTAGACCTGAAGGCAAAATCCCAGTGCAACAAGAGGCCAAGGAAAAACTAGCTCTGGATGTTGAAGCAGGAATGACTCCAAATAAAACGGCTGTTGAGGTAGTCAGAATTTCAGAGATAGAAGAGATTTCACCAACAGGTGAAATTGGGGATTTTAGAAAGGAGAGATCCATCCCTGGACCAGAAAGTTATATTTCTGATCCTGAAGGAATAATTCACGAATATCAAAGTATGTCCTCCAAGTCTGGAAATAAAAGAGTTAATCCAATGAAGACTAAACCACTTATGAATCTGAAAAGACGTCTGTTTGCCAAGTCTTCTTCAAGAAGTGTAACTGTCCTGGGAGCTCCAAGAGTGGATTCATCAAGAAAAGATGATATAAGATTGACTCAGGGTGATGAAGAACCGAGAATTAGCTGCATGGTACAGATGATAATTGAATGCATGAAAGATGATAAATACAGAAGAATTGGCATCTACGGAAATGGTGGAATTGGCAAGACAACCGTACTTAAGGCTTTGTTATCTGCTCCTGAAATTAAAGATAAATTTGATTTTCTTATTCAGGTGACCGTCTCAAGATATTGGAGCATGAAAAAGATTCAGCTTGAGATTGCAAGGCAGATAGAGCTCAGCATGGAAGGCATTCAATCAGCAGATGAACTTGAAAGCAAGTTATTTCATGAACTACAAAGCAGGAAATATTTGCTGCTACTTGATGACGTATGGGACAGTATTAATTTGGCGGCACTAGGTATTAATTTGGAGAGCCATTCTAGATTAGTGGTGGCTACAAGATCAGTTCATATTTGCAAAAAAGTGGCCTCAGATCGACAGATAGAAGTAGGTGCCCTTTCTTGGAAAGAAGCTTGGAATCTATTCCAGGAACAGGTAGGAGGTGTCATTAACTCCCCCAGTATAAGGCCTCGTGCAGAAGCAATAGTTTCAGAATGTGGTGGTTTGCCATTGATGATCATTGTTATTGGAAGAGCCTTGGCTAAGGAAATTGATGTCTCGGGCTGGAGGCTTGTGCTGAGTAATCTTTTATCAGTTACTGGATTAGAATCTGGTGACATTGAAAATTGTGATGAAGCTCTACTCCAGAAGCTAAAAGTTGGTTATGACAAATTGCATGACTATGATTTGAAATGCTGCTTCCTGTACTGTGTCTTGTTTCCAGAGGATCACAACATTCAAATAATTGAGCTTATCAATTATTGGATCCAGGAGGGCCTTGTCACGGGGAATTCAGCAGATGCATCAAGGAAAGGGTTCAGAATTGTTCGGCATCTTACTGAGGCCTCTCTAGTGGAACCTGTTGATGGTGTTTCAATTAAAATGCATGACTTGATAAGGGATTTGGCATCATGGATCATCCTATCAGAAGATGGATCCTTGGATTTCTTGGTGGGAAGGAAATTCAACAAAGTTGGGAACCAAGAGCTGATGTTGGGACCAAGGACAAGATCAATTACAGGCAGCCCCCAAAAGTTGCCCAGGGTAGAAGATCGCCTCTTGTCAAGAGCTGGGGCAGGTTTATTAATACCACCAGCACAAAATGAATGGGAAGAAACTGAGATGATATTTCTCATGGATAATGGCATTTCAAAGCTACCCAAGGAACCAAATTGCCGCAAGTTAAAGATGTTGTTTCTTCAAAGAAACAGACGTCTTACAACTATACCTGAATCATTTTTCAATAGCATGCCTTGTCTACAAGTTGTGAATCTATCCCGGACAAATATAAGCTCTTTACCATCATCACTTTACAGCTTAAGTGGACTCCAAGCGCTAATTCTTCGCCATTGCCCATGCTTATCTGAGATTTCTCCCAGAGTTGGGGAGGTAAAGTCCATAGAGATTCTTGATTTGACAGGTACTGATATTTATAGCCTACCTGATACCATTGGCAAATTATCATCTCTCAAGCATCTTCATGTATCTTTTTATGCATATGTGGACGACAACAAGTGTCATAATAAGCATAAAAATTTGGTTCCTGGTGGTATATTTTCCAACCTTCAATCACTGGAAGAATTGAGCATTGAAGTGCAACCCAGGGATACTCAGTGGAATACAGATGCAGAATTAGTTGCAGAGGAATTGAGCAATCTGAGCAATTTGGATACTCTTTGTATTTGTTTCCCCGAAATAAAGTTTCTAAAGACTTTCCTTAGATCCAGTCCTGCTTGGAAAGCTGATAATTTGAGGAAGTTCAAATTTGTCATTGGCCATGACATCAAAAGGTCGGCATCTCGTGTCCCAAGACGTACAGAGCAGGATTATGATCAGGAACACAAGTGCTTGAGATATGTCAATACTGATATTGATCACATACCTAATGAAGTTAAGGAAGTCCTCAAGCGGGCCACAGCCTTCTATCTTGATCACCAATCTAGGATCAGAAGCTTAACAGAGTTTGGCATTCAAATTATCAGACAACTGAAGTTATGTACTGTAAGCGAATGTTCTGACATGGAGTCCATTGTAGATGGTGGCAGTATCATTGATGAAATTGCATTACCAAATCTATCTCACCTAAGTCTTCATTACTTGTGGAACTTGAACAAAATCTGGAAAGGTGAGATAACTGCTGAAAGTTTCAAGGCTTTAAAAGTTTTGTCGGTTCATACATGTCCGAGGTTGGCATTTGTTCTTTCATGCTCTATGGTACAATATTTTCCTAGCCTTGAAGACCTTATGGTAGAAGATTGTGCATCTATGACAGAAATCATACTATGTGAGACGCAGAAGGGGGTTTGTGCTGCTGAAATTCCAAAACTGAAAAAGTTGGAACTTCGTTATCTGCCTCAATTGCTTAGTATCTGCCATCAATCTTATCAGCATATTCAGCATCTCAATATTAAATACTGCCCAAAGTTTGAGTCCAACTAGCCTACTTGCAGTGAGTAGGCATGCACGGTGAAACCCTTTCTAGGGACCTCATCGATTTATGAATCGTGTGTGAAAAACAACTCGGTTTAATCAGTACAAGCAGATTGCTGAACAAAAATGTGTATCAAGCGGTGTTAAAGTGTGCTCCTTTCTTTCTTCGTGATTTATTGTAGTTGTATATATATGGACCCTGTCTAAAATTATTGCAATATGTTGAGGACATTTTGTAATTTTATTTTATTATTTTTTTTGTCACTTGTCATCATCTGCATCTACACTTACACCTACTCCTAATCCTAACCTAACCTATATTAGGGGGTGATCCAATAGAGTCACGGGGAACCGACGGGAACTAAACCACCAAATCACGTTAAGTGACAACTTTTGATGGGTCCACACTAAGTTTTGATGGGCCCACCACCAATAGTTTTTATTTTTTTACCTCCCAACCGCACCCTTTTTAGTCCCAACTGTTAGGTCCAATATTAGAACCCCAAACGTGACAGTGAAGTTCTTCCTGACCATTTGACCAACTCTAATAGTTATTATATTGTCGACATCATTTAAGAGGAATAATATTCATTCATTCAATTATATGATTGTATAAGCATATTTTGCAAGAAGTAGAGTTGACTTTAGTCTATTTAAACCAAAAGGAATTTGTTTATTATGATACATTTACTGAGAAACAGTTACAACCAGTTTTACGACTTGCCATGACTCGTTAAACCTTTATAGGTGAAACACGTACTCTTTTCTCTGATAACATAATTGCAGGGCTTTTGTAATTCATATCAAACTATTAAAGTCTTTACAAGAAAACTACAACAAGATTTATCAACACGCATGGTTGTATATGATTATCATTAAGAATTAAAAGAAGATTAACGTTCTATATTCTAAGCTGACATCTCTGTGAAAGATCTATTAGTAGAAAATGTTGCAACTAATAGTGGTCGATCCAAAGGCACTGACCATAAGGCCATAATCCAAACAAAAATATACTGCTAAATTCAGCAAATCACGCAAACGTAAATGTTCTGCTAATTATATTCTTGTGCAAATAATCATCGATACACCCAAAAAGTACATACCCCAAATACAAATACAGTAAAACGTCTGAAAAAGCATCTAGAGAAATCAAATGGCTCTTTTTAAACAGTTTAGGCCGTGGATGTGAAGTTAAAGTTGGCACATGCGATTTGAGATTCCAAAAAGCGTAAAGGTGAAGCCCAACATTGAAGTCGCCAAATCAAATTGTAAGAGTAAATTTCCAACTGATAACCACCAATCACAATTGGGGTTCTGGGATTCAAAAGCAGTTAATAATGGTTCACCCTAAAATCCTTGGCTTAGGCCAGAATTTGACAAAAGTGCATCAATATTTTGGGCTGAAGCAAAATAGCCAGAATTTGACAAAACTGCATCAACCATTTTAGTTAACACATGATTTTTCCTTTCAACTGCACCATTTTATTGTGCTGTATAAGGAGCAGTAACTTCATGTTTGATCCTGGTAGACTAAAAATAGTTAGCATCATAATATTCTCCACCTATATTGGGCCTTAAATATTTCACAAATATTTCATGATAAAATTCAACTTCACTCTTATATATTTTAAATTTATGCATGACTTCACCATTTAAATGCAGCAGATAAACATGACAATATCTAGCGAAATCATATATAAAAAGTGAAACAATATTTATTTTCTCCAAAAGTAGGTGTGCCATTAAGTCTCATGCATCACTATGAATCAAGTCCAAAACTTTGAAACTGCTTTCAACTTCAGGAAATGGAATTCTTGTGATTTTTGTTAACATGCATGTATTGCACTTTTCTTCAATTTTGTCACAATATGAAGCAAATAAGGAACTGTAATGTTATGGTGGTGTGTCAACAATTTTTGGTTTTGAATAGAAAGGTGAAGTCATTTTTGGCTTAGGATAGAATTTAACAAA
The DNA here is from genome assembly GCF_003713205.1 of Coffea eugenioides. Taxonomy (NCBI): domain Eukaryota; kingdom Viridiplantae; phylum Streptophyta; class Magnoliopsida; order Gentianales; family Rubiaceae; genus Coffea; species Coffea eugenioides. Next base: position 43,306,813 of record NC_040037.1, read on the forward strand.
AGTGCATCAATGATTTGAGTTAACACATGATTTTTCCTTTCAACTGCACCATTTTATTGTGCTGTATAAGGAGCAGTAACTTCATGTTTTATTCTGGTGGACTCAAAATAGTTAGCATCATAATATTCTCCACCTATATTGGGCCTTAAATATTTCACAAATATTTCATGATAAAATTCAACTTCACTCTTATATATTTTAAATTTATTCATGACTTCACCTTTTAAATGCAACAAATAAACATGACAATATCTACAAAAATCATTTATAAAAAGTAACAAAATATTTATTTCCTCCTAAAGTAGGTGTGCCATGTAAGTTACATGCATCACTATGAATTACGTCCAAAACTTTGGAACTTCTTTCAACTTCAGGAAATGGAATTCTTGTGATTTTTGTTAACATGCATGTATTGCACTTTACAATATGACGGTAGTTCAAGTTTCATCATTTCTTACATTCTTTATATTTAACATGACCAAGCCTATTATACCATAAACTAGAAGAAAACTCAACCAAATATGCAGAAGCATTATTATTCTTATTATTAGCAGTAGCAAGTACATTTAACTTAAACATCCTATTACGAAAATAACCCTTGCCTACATACAGACCACACTTGGATAAGATAACTTTGTTACCCTCAAAAACAAATCTAAAACCAAACTTGTTTAACAAACTACTCAACACTAAGTTCTTCTAACTTCCAGTACACGAAGTATATTAGTCAAAGTTACTACATTTTTTGAAGTGAACTTTAATTCTACTTCACTCACCCTTGAAGTGAAATGGTAGTAGATTTTTTCATATAGACCACGGTGCCTTCATCTATCAGTTTCACGGTTATGAAAAACTCCACTTTGTTGCAAATGTGATATGTAGCACCGAAATTAATCCACCAAAAAAATCATTTTCAACCACATTAATTTCAGAAACCATAGCAACCAGATTTTTGTTTGCATTGTTGCAAAAGTCTTGTTTCTCCTATTTCTTCTTAAGAATCTTGCAAATTGCTCTGTAATAGATCTATTATCTACCATTTTATAACTATTAAAAGAGGAGATATGAAACTTCTTATTTGTTGCATCTTCTTGCATATCTTTGGATTCCAATTGCTCCCAAAGTTCCATGGTAATTGGAATTGAATGGTAGACATTGAACAAATCATCGCTCATAGTGTTGAGGATATGAGCGTGGCAAATGGCATTATCATTCTCCCACTTTTGACATTTGTGGATGTCCTCAAGAGCTTCTTCATCAGGATTGACAATCAAGGGTTTTGGATTGGTCAAAACATAGACTAGAAAAGCAGCAAGGAGGAAATGAACACATTTTTGCCATCTAATAAAGTTCCTTCCATCAAATCTTTTTAACTTGATAATGTTGGATGCTGATTCTTTCAATGTACCAACGATTGTGGAAGAACAAATTAAAGCCTGAAGATTGTTGAGGATATTAAAAAAGAAATGGCTAAATATTACAGAGTATAAGATACAAAAGTTGGGTTCAAATCATGATTCTAAATCACTTTCCTTTGGGTTTTATTTGTACAGTATTGTGTATAACAGAACTTGGACAACTATCCTTTAGGTTAATTTGAAGTTTGTTTATTTTCAACTCTTATATAAAGTAAGACAAACCTAATTGAACAATGGTGTATTTTATAGAGAATTCAAGTGATTAGGAAAGTAATTTTCTACAACAAACCACCCTCTTAATTAATCTTATATAGGTGATTAATCTTATATAGATGAGATTGTTATGAATTAAGAGTTGTAACTTTTGTCCAACGATTTGATATCAATTCCTTGATTAAGTTTTAGACCATTTGGAGGGGCATAAACCGCCAAAACTTGATAAGGTGTCAAAATAGAAAAATTGAATATTTTGACAGTTACTAAGAATCTGCCCGCAGATCCAACTAGATAGAATTTCACAACTCTCTGGACAGAATCAAGTCCAGGAATCCAGTTCAATTACAATTGAATTCAAGGCTAGATTATGGATCCACTGATGGATCAACAAGGATCTGTCCACAGATCCTTTATAAATTTTGGAAATTTCTAACAATATGTACTTAGAATTTGTATGTATTCTGGATTATATAAGTTTGACCATTGTCCAAGTGTAGTTAAATATCGATTTTATGCTTAAAATTTTGTTGCAGTTATTTTTTAAGCATGTTTTCAAACCAATAGTGAAATTGGTAAACTGAATTTAGATTATAAATCAAACTGTAAGTTCATTAATATGATGGAAAAGTGTTGTAGAAAAGTCACATTATTTGATTGAATTGTTTTTGTTGAACATTTTCTAAAATAATGGTCATGTATATATGCAAAATAGACTGAATGGGTTGTTCATTATTGTTCCAACAGTAGACTTTTATCCTGTGCTCGTCCAGAAAAAGGTTGCGCTATTAACGGTAATATTGGCCACAACAATCAAATTTATGAGGCTTATTTATTCTTGACTTTTCTACTTTGTTTGTTCCATTTTTGAGTAAAATATTTTTGGCATAATTTTTTGTAGGAACTCTAAGGATAACTTCAGAATAATGTTTATTGTCAGAATTTTCTTTTAATATTTTAAGCCATTTATCTTGACAAGGGTTGATTTTGTAACCATAAACTTAAAGTAAGGGATGTCAGTGTAATTCTTAGAATAGATGGGGTATTAAATGAAATTTTTAGAAACCGTAGGGGAGTTTAAGGTTTCTGAAATTATGCCAAGATAAAAGGACACTTGTTCTCCAATGCTGTAAGTATTTTACCTCACAAGGCAATACAAGTGTGCAAGGGCCACAACCATTAAGTAGTTTAGAGACACACATATTTTTTGTAGTTTCATTTTTTCGGCCAAAACTTTTTAATTTTTGTGAATTTGCCACGTAAAATTGACAAACAATATGCTAATCAAATTGATTGGTAAATGTGAAATTCATTATGAATCTATTTTCATGTCCGTGTGAATTCTGTATGTGAAAAATTTTCACTATAAATGGTTCGTTTGGATTCGGTGTTTTTAAAGTTGTATTTTGGAGTATTTCCAGAATTTAAAAATTTTATGTATTTTTTAATAAATTTGTTAAAGATTTTCTATCACCCACCTTCCCCTCTTTTTTGCCCTCTTTCTCTTTCCCTCCCTTTTCTTTTCCTTCTTTCCCCTGCCAAAGTGAGGAAAAGAGGGGAGATGGGATGGCAAGGGAAAGGGGAGTAAAGGAAGAGGGTTGAGGAGAGGAGAAGGAGAGAGAGAGAGAGAAGAAAAAATAAAAATAAAAAAAGAGGGGAGGGGAGGGTAGTGGTTAAAGAATATTTTATTTTAATTTTTAGTGGATTTATTAGGGAGAAACACCTCAGGAGAACGTACTAAAGAGCCTAATATGCAAGTAAGGAATCCGACTCTGACCCAAAAACTTAACCTATTAGGTTTCGTGTCCTTACTTATACATTAACCACTCTTTCTTTATCTCTCGAACCAATGTGAGACATAATTCTTTACTCATGAACCTAACAAATCTTCCCCTTCATGAGTAACCCATTACATTAAATCCAATGTGAAACCTAATTTTTTACTCATGAACCTAACAAATCTACCCCTTCATGAGTAACTCGTTGCGTTAAATCCAAATTTACAAGCTCTTCTCCAATCCCACTTTAATACTCAACACAATCTCACCTTAATATCTAAGGTCACTTTTTCTTCCAATCATGAATCCACTATTTTTCGACATTCAAACTAGATTCTGAACCCCTACCAACCCTTGACTCTTTGGTCTAACACCAACCGAACCCCTTGCCAAACCCTTGGCGTACATACCAACCAAACTCCTTGACACTTCGATCCACCATCAAGAAGAAAATTTTCACCGGTCCAACTTCGAGAAGAATCTACTTGCCCATGAGTAACCTAGTCTCACAACTTGAAACTCTGATACCATTTGTTAGGGTATCAGGTCAACTATTTGAAATAGAAAAAGAAAAAAAAATCAACAATTTAATAGAAAATAATAACTAGCACGAACGATGAGAAATGCACAAGAATTAATGTGATTCGCTTTAATCACCAAACCTACGTCCACGGAGAGAAAAACTATTCTTACTATGAGAAAAAAAAATACTACAAGCCTACAACTTGATTCTCAAGCCCAATGCTTGTATAACTCTCTTACATACTAAGAACTCTCTCACTCCTTTTTTGTGAGTCTTTGTAGTATGCCAATCTATCTATTTATAGAGAGCATTATTTGGCCAGAAAAACAAATAACAATAGGAAACAAATACTAATTCCTAAACTTATACAGAATAGGAAATAACTTCTAAATTCTAAATAAAATAGGAAATTCGTTGGCTACTCCTTGAAGTAATTAAAACCAATTAGGAGATTAGTTATTTCTCACACAAAATAAGGATCTTGACTAAAAGAAATTAAGTCAATTTCCTAACAATCTCTATCTTGGGGAATATTTCTTTTAGCAAACATAGCAAACCATCCCAAAAACTCCATTTACCTTTTTACCACCAAATACCTTAGTGCCTAACTATACACCCGAATCAAGACGGTTTTGTTTTCAATTGATTTAATCAGCAAATGAACTTGTGTAGCTAACTGAGTCGAACATCTAGTTGACTCGTGAGAGGAGCATCAATTCACCCTCTCCCATATCAGGATTTTTCCTCTCACCACCATTTGTAATTTGGGAGCATTCTTGGATCCTTTTTCTTGCTCAATGCTCCCAATCATTGAGGTATTCAAATGGTACAAATTACCATACTTCTTTCCCATCAACAGGACCGTCTCGCCATGTATGATTTTCAAGACTTCACTTGTAGTTGAAAAGTTGTAATCCTCGGAGTCTAACTAGCTCAAATAAATTAGATTCTTTCGTAACTTTGGGACATAAGCCACACCACCCAAAGAATGAATCTCTCCATTCAGTATTTTGATTTTCACTACTCCAATACCTTTGACTTCACAAGTAGATCCATCACCCAAGGACACAAAACCTACCTTCTTTCTTTGGAGAGTATCAAAATAGTCTAACTTGGAACAAACATGTGAAACAAATCCAAAATCTAAAATCCAACCATCACGAGAAGAAGTATTACTACCTTTGGAGATTGTGAGAATATCTCCACCCAATATATATCTAGCGATATCATCATACTCTTTCTCATCATTTTTCTTTCGATAAGGGCAATCTCTTTTGATATGGTCAAACTCATGACAACCAAAGCACTGGACTCCACCCCTTCTCTTGGCTTTTGAACCACCTACCTTAGATTCACTGCTAAGTTTTTTTCTTCTTTTATTCTCACCTCGAGAAATTAATACAATTTCTTGTGCCACATCCTGGTTTACCTTCTTTTGCTTTTCATGATCCAACAAAGATGGCTGCACATTCTCGAACTCTAAGTGTCCTTCCCATAAAACAAGGCCGTCATAACACTTTCGTAAGAATCAAAGACTAAGGTAAGAAGTAAAAGGGTCTTATCTTCTTTCTCAATGTATATACCAACTTTTTGGAGTTGATCCAAGATTTTGTTGAACGTATTCATATGATCCATAAGGCTGCCACCCTCCTCCGTCTTTAGCGTATAAAGTTGTCGCTTCAGATGCAGTTTATTGGATAAACTTTTAACCAAATAAAGTGACAGGTTTTTGATATGAGTACAAGTTTAATTCCGAAATATACTCATTTTTACTGCAAGTATACAGGTCAAATTAGTAATTTAGAGCAAATATCGGGTAATTACTACTATCTAACTAGATATTTGCAAGGTAACAATGGAGAAAATTCACTAAATACTTGAGTTTAAGAATGTAGATTCCACTTATGGCATCAAAGATACAAATAAATAGATTTACCTCTTGTTACAACTCTTGTTTAACTAGGGATTCATTTCCAATATTACCAAATCTCATTCTCATGATGAAATGGCCTAAACTAGACTAGTTTTCCCTATTCTCATGGTGAATAACTAGATCTACTCTTGTTTTCTTCATGAAATGCAAGTTTAATTTCTATTCTCATGAGTCTACTACTTAAACTCTATTTAAGTTGTTCTATCATTATTACCAAATTTCATTGAATAATAACAACTATAAGCTTGCTATTGGTGATCAAGCAATAACAAGTGATAAGCATGCATAAATAAACAAGTAAATACAATGTGTAACAAGTTTAAATCATATTCACTTCATATCAAGTAGCCATAAGTTTCATCTACTCCCTAGATCTAGAAATTTAGCTATTCATATAATATATGACAAGAAAGAACATTGCTTCATTGCATGAACACATAAATGACAAGATAGATAAAGAAAGCTTAGCCAAGAAGTGAAGAAGCTCCCAATGATCTTCTATTTCTTCAACAAAATGAGTTGTACAATGAAGTCTCCAATTGTTCTCACAAAATTCTAGCTAGAGAGAATAAAACAAGACTAAAGCTAAGCTCTAATGCTAAAATCTGATGATAACTCCTTCTAATATCGTACTTTCTTCTTCTCTAATTCTCATATCTCTAGTGTTAAGAGAGTCAAAAAGTGATTTTTAGACAAGACATAAAGCTCATTTTTTCTTTCAAAAGGTCCCTTGAATATGTGCAGCCAAAATTCTTGTCTGGAGTAGAGTTGGAAAGTAGTGTGAAAACAGAGCAAGCGACTGAGCAAGTTGCAAAAATCAGACGAGATTACGCGACTTCAGCTCGCGTATTCAAGGGTCGCGTTTTCACTTATGTGAATTTGGCATCATTTCAACTGTTATTTTCTCAATGATGGAAGCCGAACTAGCTCTTGTGCAAAACATAAAAGTTGTATCCTTTGAGTTAGCTTTCCAATTCTTCAAGAATCATCCAATTTGGAGTTTTGTGGACCGACAAATGACCACATTACCCTCAACTGGTCAGAACTCTGTTTCAGCTTTTGACCATGCAAATGCACTTTTGTATTTTGACTTTTTGACAAGGAAAATGACTGAACTAGATTTTGATGTCTGCATATAAAGTGTAGGTCTATCTCTTAATTTCAAAATGGTGTAAGAATCACCTCAATCCGATACATGTAACTCAAGATATAGCTAAAGTACCATGAGATGTCAAAGCTGAAAAACTTGCATTTCATCTCTTGCACTTCATATTCTCTTTTTTATCACTTCAAACCATCATCAATCATCCAATTATCTTCTCAAGTCACTCCATTTGATGATTGAATTATTAAACCTACAAAAACATGAAGTTTTCACCATTAAAATCTATAGAAATGCGATTTTTACACTTTAAACCACAAAATGTATATTTTCACTAAAATCCAAGTTAATTAGCTATAAAAGTGACTAAAACACACCAAAACTAACTAATAAAACACACTAAAAACACGTAAAATATATACTTATCATAAAGCTTTTCCAATTTTTTCTAGAGGTCTGCTACAGAATCTTTCTCATCTATCACATTATTTAAAATATTGTCCACCACATAGAGATGAATCGTGCTCGCACACCTTGTGTCCAACTCTTCAAACTCATCATTGTGACAGCCCCACCTCCCCCTAAGGCGAACCAAAGGGTTAGGCGGGCCGCCTGCCCAACTCTCGCCAGAACTCAGTCGAGCCGTTAAAAGAAATCGAAAACGTTCAGGAAGGAAATAGCGCGCTCAAACGATTCAAAGTCGCCAAATGGCAAAACGAAAATCAACACCAAGTATGATTAGTGGTTGCCACATCACCACCCAGCCAGGAGCCCAACGAATACAGATATGGCCATATGACTCGGGAAAACATTTCCAATCCAAATAGGTTACATGAACAGGGTAAATAGTTTTATACACATACATTTGTAATTTACGGAACAAAAGAAGATAATTAGATCAAAATACATTTAGGGTTTTCCAACTATCGAGGAGCTTTACAAAAATATAATAAAACTAGCTCGACTCGTACGTCAAAACATCTTAGCCCCAAAAGTGGTTCCCTGTAAGGAAAACAAAGATAACGGGAAGGGGTGAGTTTACGCTCAATGAGGTACCAAAATAATAGCAAATAAGAACATGGAACTTCATATTCAGTTAATCACATATGTGCATCAAATAAAGAAGTGAACAAACACCATAGACAAAAGGATACGGGTGGCTCTCAGGAGCCAACTTCCCATTTGCTTCACCGAAACTTGATCGAAATAACAGTTGACACTCTGTCAACTTTACAGGAGTAACCAATACCGTAGACTCCACTTTCTTCGACTCCTTCCACCTCACATACCCCCACCGGGCCCGAAATCCAATCAGAACATAAATGGTAATACTCGAGTATACCGGAATCAAGGGTCTCAATACCCAAAGATCCCAAAACAGACTACCGTGGTTCGTTATCTAATCGACCAGGCCCTTGCCGGCCCGACTCGAGTAACTGGCCACAGGTGTTGAGCTCAGAGGTCCCAGAAAGGTCGTTGGATACAAGCTTCAAACGACGTCAGAACAGATACAGATCCAGATACAGATAACAGATACAGATACGCACTCAAAATTGGCATATGATCAGACAAGAGAACGAGTGTGATAAAGTATACCCTCGCCTCCCTTTTATCAAAACAGTATTTGGCTCCAACAGTCATAAATCAAGTATTTCAGATATTCAGATATTTCACATAACGGGTAGCAGGTAGTGGAACACTCACCGGTTCAAGTACGGATACTTCAAAAGTTTTCACTTCAGATTGACTTTAATCGCCAAGAAACCCTAAAATAATCAAAGTAAACCAATTGAAGGTTTCATATCCAAAATCGAGTAAACGGAATGCACAAGTGAGGCTCGACTACACGTCGTATGTCTCGCCAAATAATTACTAACGCAAGGGTGCAAAACATGATTTTTGGGAACGGAAAGGTAACATGAAGACCTAGGCTCAAACAACCCAAAAGCCCTTCATTTCTACCAAAAGGCAATTCAAACTTAAAGGAACCAAACGGCCTAGAAAATTGGACAGCACTTCCCCTAAATTTGCTTACTTTTCCAGCCGTCATGGCTTCATTATTTTCCTCAACCAGTCCCAAAGTCACACACAAAATAAGTTCATTCAATAGCCGCTCAGTAAGCTCCAAGTAATACAAGTACAATTCAAGCTAGGAAAAAATCTGGAAATGAAAGTCAAACCCTAAGATAGTCAAATAAGCACAATAAGACTCGATTACAAGTCATAAACCAATGCCAAATATTACCACAATAGGGTTCCATAAGCACACACAAGCAATAGAGGAAACCAGAAAAATCCGGAAATGGAACTAGCTTTAACCCTGAAAAAATAGTTTTTTACGTCATTTTACGGTATTGGCACCAAAGGCACTACGATTATCGGATGAAGGTCCAAGACCCACCATTTCGAAGCTAAGAGATAGGGCTACAATATTATAGAAGGTCACTCAGCCCAGTTTCGAGTGTAACCAGGTCAAAAATGCAATCTACTACGCCAGAACCGCAAAAACAGATTCACAGAACGCATTCTAGTGCAAACATCATAAATCAGCCTACCTAAGTCCAAATCCAGAAATTCCAAAGCCATCTGAAAGCTAAGAAACAGGGATACATTTCATCAGAAGACCTCAACAACCAATTCGGAAGCATTCCTTACCAAAATAACCAATTACAGAAGCAATTCCCCAATTCGGGTAAAACCAGGACAGCAAGGGTAATTTCGACTTTTCTCAAGCTACGCTACTCCGATTGATCTGAAATTTTGCAGGAATCTCTAAAATATCATTCCCTAAAACTTTCATGTTTTAAGCCAAGGCCAATTTTGCCTCTAACTATGAGCTACAAAACCGGGCAGAATGTAATTTCATAAACCCTAACTTTCCAAAATTTCTTCCAAAACAGAAATTGCTTGCAATTATCCACTTTTTCCACCTCCTAGGTCCCTTACACACCATTTCCAATCATCATACATAGCCACACAATCATATTCATAGTAAAACAGAAAAATCCCCAATAATTACAAAACTTCATCAATTCAACCAAAAATCACAATATAATCCATAAAGTTGCATCTTATACCACCACTAAGCATAAATTAAGCATCATTAGAGGGAGGAGAGTGGTTCTTCATAACTCACCTTAGAAACAAGAGAGAGAGAGCAACAAGTCCTCTTAGCTTTCCAAACAACTCCACCAAACCCCACACAAACACTCACTTAAGGTTTTCTATGGAACAAAAGTAAGATTAAGTGGTTGTTTTGATTATTTGGAGCAAGATGGAATCAAGAACTTGGAGAGTTTCCTTCTTTCTTCTTGAGAGAGAGGGCCGGCCAAGATGAAGAGAAAAATGGTGAATTTTTGGTGATTTTTGTGATTTATTTGGTCAATTGGACAAAAGGTGAATAGTGGTCTTACTTAAGACCAAATCCCATGGTGACACTTGTTACCTTGATTAATGCTTGCCTAACTTTTGTCTCTCTTATACCAATCCACTTAGCATCCTCTACTTATCTCTTAACACCCGGTAAATTAAATCCAATATCCAAAACTTAACCTAGTTGGCCGAATTTTTTCGAACTTTTCGCACTAGTGGGTCCCACGTCCGGTATACGCTCTTAATTTTTCAAAACCTATTCGATACTAGAAAAATCATCTAAAAACTATATTTACTCATAAAAATTATCTAGAAAATTTTCCTAATAAAGAAAATGCAGAAAACAAGCCATTAACCCGAATAAAACCTAAAAATGGAAAAATTACGGGTTCTCATAATCATCCTTTATGCTCCCTGGCTTCTTGTCCTTACCATCTGTAGACACCAAAATTTTGATTTGATTTGATTTGATTTTTATTTAACCAAAGTTCGTAAAATGATAGTTAGCTATTTTTTGAATTTGGTTCATCAATTTTTAAACATTTTTTGCATTAAATTTTCGAAAAAAGAAAATTTTCACAAAATTTTTTTTTAATCTTTTCAAATTCAATTTTTTTCCAAACTAAAATGAAAATTTGCAAGGCAAATCTCAAAAAAGAATTTAACATTTTTGTTTACTCTAAATTTTTGCCTTGAAAAGTAAAAAGAAAAATGAAACAAGAAAATAAGTGGAATGCATGAAAGATAGCGAAGTGGTTTGAGTGAATATTAGTCATGTATTTTTGTCTTTTTGCACACCACAACACTTGCTAAAGATTAGGTGGCAAGGACAGCTGTTGAATTTGGATGAAAATCTGAAAAAAGAGAGGAAGAAACCAGAGAGCTTGGGGCACAAGAAAGAAAGGAAAAAAAAGGGAAGAGAAAATGGAGGAAAGAAAAGAGGAGAGAAACAAGAGAAAGAGAGGAGGAGGAGAGAGAATCTAGGGAGAATAGGGAGAGGCGGCGGCCAAAGAAAGAGGAAGGAAAAAATAGCAAAAAGGGAGAGAAAATAGAGAGAGAGAGAGAGAGAGAGAGAGAAAGAGAGAAAAGTGCAGAATTTTCTTTGCAAAAAAGTGAGCCAGGGTTGGAGATTCAGGGATCTTCCCAGCCATTTTCTGAACTGATCATAACTTACTGTGGGAAAATGTTTTTTTCTGGGTAATCTACGCTGCTTGGGATGGAAATTTTATGTTGAACATTTCTAAAAAAAAAAACGGCTGTAACTTCATCAAATTTGGGCTTGAACTTGCTGTTTACGCCATCCTTGAAGAACCGGGGAAGAAGGTTTTTGCTTCATTTTTGGCACTCTGGACAATTGCTTCCAGTTTTCTCGCATCGATTCAGCCCGTCAACCATTCATAGGTAACAATAAATTCCCTTATCCGTTGATTTAACGCTTTTTTGGGAATCATTTACATGAGTTTTCTCCTTCATAGATGGGTTATTACATTTTATCCTTTTTGTTGTTGTGTGGTTCTTGATGCTTTGGAGAAACTCGTTTGGCTGACTCGAATTCGTTCAAAAGGCTTCAGAATAATTTGATGTTTAATGATTCAACAGTTTGGCTAGAAAAACATTGACTTTTGATGGACCCAACTTTGATTTACCGCAAGTTTGTTTCTCTCTTTGCTGCGTTTTTATGTCCAGTTGCCTTGTTGGATCTTCTGGCAATAGGCAATCATGTTTGGGTGATGTTAATAACGATGGGTTGAAGTTCTTGCATTTGGGTTTGGTTGATGAATCAGTGGGTTTTGCTTGAATTACTTCGCATGAACATAGCTAGGCTGAATGAGAAAGCAAAGTTGCAGAAGAATGGTTGCAGAAAAAGAAAGCTTCTTCGAAGCCTTGCATGAAAGTTTTCCAAAAATTACATTTTGACCCCCCAATTTGTGACTGATTTCACTATAGCTCAAGAACTTCTGCAAATAAATTATTTTGCCCCTTTAAATTTTAATTTTCTTTGGCATGTTTTAATATGATTTTTGAATAGATTATTTATGAATTTTAGGATGAAATTTAAGGTTTATAATTTTGATACATTTAATATTTTGATTGGGTTTTGTAAGAAGATGAGAATTGGGTTAAGAGTTACTTTTGTTTGGGTTTAACAAATGGGTTTTGATTAATTTTAGTTGGGTTTCGACTTGAGCTAGGAGGTTAAAGGCCACTGTTTTTTATTGGATTTGAGTGATAGAAAAAGAATAGGCTGGTCTGCTTGTTTCCTTTCGATTTCAGTCGGGCCAAGCAGGCTTTGGCCCACCATAAGAATAAAAATGGCCCAATGGCCCAATTCCTTAAGTAATCTGTTAACAAAATTTCCACTTTGGTCCTTGTACTTTTGAGTAATTTTTTGGGGCCTTAACAACTTTTTATTTATTTCAATTAGGTCCCTAATTTAATTTCAAATAGGTCCCTAAACTTTATTTTTTGATATTGACCCTAAATTTTTGTGATAATTGTATTTTGACCTCACAAATTTTCGCAATTTTTGCAATTAGGCTCCTAATAATTTTGATTTCTTAAATACAAGTTGTTTATCTTTTTAAATTATTAATTATACTTCATTTAAGTGCTTTAATTAGTGGATTGCATGATTATTTTCATTTCTTTATAATTGAATTGGTGCCTTGATTATTTTGTTCATTTTGGAACATAAGTAGGGCAAATTTCACCTCATTTAGTCACCATTTCAAGGGAGGTAACTTCTTTTATTATTTTAAATCCCCTTATGTGATCCAATGTATTTTATATGTAATTGCATGATTTGAGTGCCTTTTCTTTTAATTACTTATTCTATCCATTTTTAAAATTTATTTGTTTAATTTAATTTTGATAATTATTTGTGAGGCATCTAAATGCCAAATTGTAATAGATAGGTAGGTACTCAAGACATGTATTTAGCTAGCCTATGTAATAGATAGGTTTTAATTTTTTGTTAAAAATGTATTTAGTTTGATGAATGTAATAGTTAGATTATTTTTTAGAATTCCCCCCCTTAGATTGTAGTTATGGCCTCGAATGTAATAGTTAAGCTCTTATTTGCATTTATTTGCTTGAGTGCTTGCATGCTTGTGTGCTTATGTGTTTACTCGCTTTCATTAGGGTTTTGCATATAGAAATTATGTTTATGTGTTATGTGCTTTTTTATGTGCATTATGTGTTTATTTACTTTAATTATATTTTATATGATTTATTTAGTTATAATGAAGGCATGATGTCACCACGTTAGTCCAACGCTAGTTGTGGCCATTCTCCCCGACTTCTCACTAGTCCAACGCTAGTGAAAACTTGTAGAAATGGGTTAGTTCAATACTAGACCCTTTAGATCGTTCACGCGCTAGAATCACATGCTTGCGTGACAATCATTACATTTCATACATATTTTCTACTTTTAGGCTCTTTCTCATCTTGCATGTTATTTTCTCTATATGTATATCCCTTATCCCTATATGCGAAACATGGCATTTAGATTTGCATCTCATTTAGGAAATTAGAAATAGGTTAGCTCATTTGCTTGACTAGATTAGGAGAGTCACCCCTCAAATATGGGATATGGACGAGTATGATTTCTTAGTTTTAGCACGCTCGTATCTCCTTAATAAAAGGAAAAATTGAGTCACGAATTTTAGTCCCCTGTACCCGTTATGTTGCATTCCTCTTTTTAGGTCATGTATACTTATATATAATTTTTCTTTTCTTCAAGTCCCACTCTTTGCATATTCGTGACCTCTTCTAAGAATCATTTTGGGCATCACAATTAATGTGATTCGTACCAATTAAACTTTGAAGAGATATTTCGACCCTCCCGATATCCATTAGGTCTAGATTTGCATCCATATAGTAACATCCAAATGTGATAAGTTTTATAGATTAAATTAAGAAAATTTTCGACTAAATCACGCAACTAGCCTTGACTAGATTGAAAGGGTACCTTAGATCAAATCTTTGCCTTCTCTTTTTTCAACCGTGACTCCCAAACTTTTTTTTTTCTCTTATTTTCAAAAGACCTGGAATCGTTTTTAAAAAGGGTTTTACCTATTTTTATTATTATTAAAAATACATTTTTTTGGTGACTTGGTACACCTTAATTCAATACCAAGTGGTGACTCCTTTTTTTCTTAGAAAGACTCTTTTTAAACTATTATTTTGGGCCAAAATCGTCACATTTTAGGCTATTTTTCTTTATTTATTTTCTAAAAATCAAAAACTCATTTTCTCATCCTTCAAACTCTTCATCCTTGTGTCCAACTCTTCAAAATCATTATTCTTCATGCTCCCTGGCTTCTTGTCCTTACCATCAATGTTTTTGCCAAGCCTTGTTGAACTAGAACATCCTTCAGTCTTCTTTGCCAAAGAGTGAAAGTTATAGTTCCATTAAACGGTTGAATTGGAAACTGTATAGCTCCAAACTCCATGGTATACCACCAACCATTCAATCTCAAATAATTAACCAGAACGAGCTCTGATACCACTTGTTAGGGAGAAATATCTCGGGAGAGCACACTAAAGAGCCCAATATGCAAGTCACGAATCCAACTTTGACTCAAAAACTTAAACTATTAGGTCCCAGTATTTCAGATTGTGTATTTTTGGAGTTGTTTTTTAAGTTGTTTTGGAGTTTATTACAATGGATCCTATAAACAAAAAATAATCTGTGAGAAAAATGATAAATGCAAATAGAGCCTTTGGTATCATATCCACCAAAAGAATGCAAATAGCCTTACAATCCATCACACTTGTAGAACATAAATTAAATGAACACACGAGTAAAGAATTAAACAAAGTAAAAATGATAAAAAATACAATACAATAATGAACAACGTTTGATATAAAGTTGCATTCTCGAGAATGATCAACTACAAAGTTTTCTTTCACCAATTAATTGACTTTTAATCGGACTAAACTAGACCTATGCTGAAAATACTTTGACTTGCAAAACTTAGCTAATGCATTGAAATACGTAAAAAAGGAAATAAGACTGACGTTTTTGGCTAGAAAGAGTTGTGTGTTCCTTAATCACACTTTTTACTTTTGTAGCCTCAATTGCCAGATATTTCATCTTTTACCTTTCTTTTGGGACGAAGTTCCCATCTCTTCATCAACTGTTTTGAGTTTGCCAATCCGCTTATCTATCTTCTAACCTCCATCAATTTATTGACCAGCATTTGTACCTTGTCAAGTTATTTGCGCCTTCTTGCATGCCCTAGCCTTCCTTTCTTTGTGTCGCACTATTTTATGGCCCAACAAGTACGACTGGTAACTCTAAATTTTGATTAGGATAGCAATTTGCAGCCTTTTATTTTTTCTTTTCATTGTCAATTTGTCATATTTAATGCACTCTATAGAATAGACATTCAATTGAATAAGCACCCACAGACCATCGGTCCAACAGCCACTAGGAGGGACTTGAAGTCCCTCTTGGGTTGCTAGTTGGGGCATCTAATCTCTTGCCTTACAAAAATTTAAAATTCAACAGTTTTGATAGTGCACCTGTCACCCGTTCGGGGATCTAATCTCTTACCTTACAAAAATTTAAAATAATGGTTTTTATAGTGCACCTGTGACCCGTTTTGTCTGGTGGTGATGGAGTTCTTGGGTCCTTTCTAGGGGGTTCCATAGTGCACATACACCCATGGCTGGTTTGGTTTGGAGATGTTCGAATCCTCTCCGGGTTAATATTCATGTGATTTAGTTTTGTGTACTCAATAGGTGATCAAAATTGTATTTTTATAATATGGAATTAAAAATTTAATTACCAACAATAAAATTATGGATTTCAAAATAACATTAATAAAATCTGATTACTATTTTCAAGTAACAAATTAGCATTCACTAAGGTTGCATCATAAGGAATATGAGTTAAAAGTACTGTAAGGATCGAAGACAACCTAAGAGGGGGTGAATTAGGTGGTTTAAAAACTAGCCAAGATATGAGTCACTTTTTCTAGAACTTGCCCTCTTTTTCTAAAGGACCACACAATGGAGCAATTGATGAATAAACACAAGTGCTTGGGAGTAGAAGAGATAGACAATTTATATTGCAAGATAGTAAGTAAAAAGATATAATAGAAAACCAAGTTTCAAACTCTACTTGAGTTTGAATATCACTTTATATAGAAAACTTCTTCAAGTTGATCAACTTACAACCAATTTCTTGTGTACAAAGGAAGGATCACTTCTTTGTAGCCCCAAGTAGCACTTGGTCAAGCAAGGAAGTTTTACTATCACTTAAATAACCCTCACAAACTACACTATTGAAGAAATTGTAACACACTTGAAAAGCTTATCAAAAGTTACACAACTAAGAGTACAAATCTTCTTTTTGGAGTATTCTCACGCTTGAATCACTCACAATCTGATGTAGTCTCAATGTGCAAAAGTCCTTTTTTAAGTGGTTGACTTTGCTCTATTTATAAGAGACTAAAAGTACTTCAATTAATGCTGCTAACAGATAGAAGGCAGTTGAAGAGTCAACTAGCCGTTGGTGGTGTTGGACGTCCGATAGGCTAGTTTTTCGCGTCCGATCGCAGGCAGTGAGTTTAAGAAGATTTCTTGAAATGTTTAGGACGTCCGGTGCTTCAATGCTTTGCATCCGAAGTGTCGCAATGTTTGTCGAACGTCCGGTACTCAGGTGTTGTATGTCCGAACGAAATCAGTGAGTTTATAGAACTCGGCTTATTATCTTCGGACGTCCGAGAGTGAGTTCCTTATGCGTCCGAAGTTACTCGAAGGTTGTCGGACGGCCGATGCAGACTTTTTGTGTGTCCGACTCATGCTTCAGTATATGTTAGCCTGTTTTGCTCTAAATTTGAAAACATCTATTTAGGGAATATTAGTAACATCCATTTATTTTGTAATCATCAAAAGATACGGATTGAGATAAACAATCTCCCCCTTTTTTATGATGACAAAATAATGGATGGAGCAAAAATTTAAGTACAGCTCCCCCTTACTTAATGCATCTCCCCTCTTTGCTTAAGTACAAAATTTAAATACAACTTCCCTGCAGAATAATGTTCACCCATGTTTACTCAGAAAAGGATGACTCCCCCTCACATAGAGACCTCACATAGAGAATTCAATCCATTTCTCCCCCTTTTTGTCATCATTAAATCAACTATGCCCATATTACCAACAATATCGTCCAGGAACAAACAATATCAGACATTAAGTGCCAAACATTCATCCAAAACCATAGTAATAACAAACCACGAGTTCAAAGCACACAAAATATTCAAATATTCTTACAGACCAACAGTGAAAGGGAAAGTAGAAGTCTTAATACAAAACACATAAAGTTTGAAATGCAAGAGATGTCAAGAGCCTATTATGAACTATCACGAGGTGTATGTGTCTAGCGGTGCCTAAAATGTGATTTTGGAGGATCCAGGCCTTCTTCTAGCCAGACGAAACTGAGCAGGGTCTTCTTCCTCAGTGTCCTCATCCTCATCATCATCATCCTTCTCTTCAGTTTGTTCTTCAGTTGCCGGAGCTTTTCCCTTGTCCTGTGGTTGAGAGCTGGAGGCATGGTACTCTGGGGTAAATTCAGTGGTTGGCTCAGTTCTAGGCTTCTTTCGGTGTGCATTTTCATTTTCTGGAGGAATGGGAGGTACGAGAAGATTCCTTTTGGCAACGAAGGTGGCTTGCTGATCAGAAGTCATGGTCATCATCAAACCATCTTCAAGAAGCAGGATATGTTGTTTGAGGTCATCAAGCAGAGTGATGACCTCAAGGTTGGACGAAGGAAATTTAGAGGCTGATTTTCTGGGATGAATGGTGAAGGGTGTCACATACATTGACTGGTCACGAGGAGTCTTGGGGGTGACAGGGATTTCATGAAGATTTTTTCTCCTAAACTCAGAGACAGTTTATTTGTAGTATCAGTGACCCTCAAAAAATTTCAGATTTTTCCTTTCAAAGTACGCCTTTGAAAACACAGTTGATGCACTCTCTTTTGGGTTTTTGCCAGTAAAATGAATTTCAAAATGATTGAAAACAGGAGTCAGAAATTTTTCATAGGACAGTTTCTTACGGCTGTCAGAACTTATCTTGAGCAGAAACTTACACATGACAAAACCAAAATCAATTCAAATTTTTTCCAGAAAACAATAGAACAAGTAAAGTTCCATTTTACTTGCATCAGTTCGGTGGCCATCAGTGGGCACCAACAAGTTTGAAATTATGTTGAAAATAATCAGATTCTGAGGGCTAAGATCCTCCAATTTAGCCTAAGCAGGAGTATTAAAGTGAGATTGAAAGTAAGTCATTAATTTTACAACATGAAAGTGATGGTATGCAGAGAAAAATTCTTCGTATGAAAAGAAGTTTACAATTTTGCTTTTAAAACCACTTTCAATTTTGATTTTCAAAACAGAGTTAACAATGTCAGGATTCGGTTCAATGTTAACAGAGTTGACACGAAAAATGAGATCAGTATGTGATCTGTCTTTCCTAACATTAGCAAAAAATTGATAGAGCATGTCAGGATAGTATGTGTTTGGAATGGTTAAAAGATGGGTTCATTTTTGGAATTCAAACAGATTGAGAACATGTTCAAGATCAAGCTTACGAAATTCGTAGGGGATAATGGTCCTCTGGGTGATGAAACTCTTCTGTGAGATCCATTCAAACCTTTCTCTGGCTTCATCGTCGATGAACTTGGGTAGAGAAGTGGGTTCAGTAGCAGTGTGGGTCTCAGGCTGCTCAGGACGCTTTTTTTTTCCACTGTGCTGAGCAGTTTGCGTAGCACTCTGGACACTAGATCTTATCCTTGGTGATCTCCTAGTAGATGGTTCCTCAGTTTACTGTTCCTCAGCAATTTTTTCCGCATTCTGCTGATCCCCGGAAGGATCAATAGTTTGCTTTTCCTTGGGTTGAGCAATGCTCTTCCTTTTGGTAGTCCTTTTTCCTTTCCTAGGTGATTTGGTTACTGTTACATCTGCATTGGTGGGTTGCACTGGTTCTTCTTCATTGTCACTCACTGGATGCCCTTTAGATTGCTGTTCCTCTATCTACTCATCAGATGGTTCAGCAGATGGCTCTGTTGGCACATTCTACTTTTTTCTTGCAGATTATTTCATTTTTTCACCTCGATTTCCAGTTTTCTTCTTGGGTGATTTGATGGTGGGTTCAACAATCTTGAACATCTTCATCCTCTTCGTCACGCAGCCTGAAAGTGAGTCCGGCACTCACGGACCCCCTCTAATCCTCACCATAATTGAAGTGCAGTGTGGTTTGTGTTATGTGATGTGATGCGAATGAGTATCAAACGGTGAAAAGTTCAGTATGAACCCAATGGATGCACAAACAGTCCACAGAGAGTGAGTTTTTGTGATTGGGGTTTCGGGTAGTAATTGGAATTTATAGTGTAGTTGGCGGTTGAGAGAAGTTATGAAGTGCAATAAACTCGCAATAGGTGTGAGAAGGTGACGGTCAGAGTGATTTCTTGGTACTTGTTCCAAGGAAAGACGAATTTAAATTATGAACTTTGAGAGAATGTGAAGAGTTGCGTCCGAGATAAAAGGGTAAGAATGAACTGAATGACGCAGAGAATTTCTTTATAAGACGCAATTTTTGAGTGTCGGACGGCCGAACGAAATGAAGCGTCCAACACAACCGTCCGAACCAAAACTTTTCTGAAAAAGGGATGAAGAACACTGTCGGACGTCCGTTCTAACCCATTAGACGTTCGATAAAGAATGACCCAAAAAAAATCTTAGAATATTTTTTCTGAAACGTCCAGTTTTGTTCTTAAATATACAAATTGATCCAGTGGAAGGGCTTTTGTGAGGATATCAGCAATTTGATTTTTAGAACAAACATATTGAACACAAATTTTACCCTTGTGGACAAAATTACGAATGAAATGATGCTTTATATCTATGTGCTTAGTCTTAGAATGTTGAATGGGATTTTTTGACAAATTGATGGCACTAGTGTTATCACAATACATAGGCACACAATCATACATTAAACTAAAATCATTCAATGTGTTTTTCATTCACAACAATTGAGCACAACAAACATCAACAGCAACATATTCAGCTTCAGTTGTAGACAATGAAATAGTATTTTATTTTTTGCTAAACCAAGACACTAAGCAAATTTCCAAGAAAGTTACATATACCTGTTGTACTTTTTCTATCTACCCTACAGCCACCAAAATCAGCATCAGAGAATCCACACAAAGGAAATTCATGACATTTAGGATACCAAAGCCAAAACTCAAGGTTCCTTTTAGATATCTAAGGATTCTTTTTATCGCATTCAAATGTGATTCCTTTGGACAAGACTGAAAACGAGCACATAGGCACACAACAAACATAATATCAGGTCTACTAGCAGTTAAGTAAAGCAAACTACCAATCATACCTCTAAATTTCTTTTCATCAACTTTTGTACCTTCTTCATCCTTGTCAAACTTGGTAGATGTGCACATAGGTGTTCCAACTTGGTTTGAATCCTCTATTTCAAATTTTTTTAGCTGCTCTTTGGTGTATTTTGTTTGATTGATGAATGTTCCATCTCGGGTTTGAATCACTTGGAGTCCAAGGAAGAAATTTAATTCTCCCATCATGCTCATTTCAAACTCTTTTTGCATGATATTGAAAAATCCTTGCACAAGCTCTCATTAGTAGCACCAAATATAATATCATCTACATATATTTGCACAATTAAAAGATCACGTGAACTTTGTTTAGTGAAAAGAACAGTATCCACAATGCCTCTTTTAAAATCATTTCCAATCAAAAAATCACTCAAACGTTCATACCATACTCTTGGAGTTTGTTTTAATCCATACAAGGCTTTTGAGAATTTAAAAACATGATTTGGATAAATTTCATTTTCAAAACCAGGAGGTTGATCAATATAAATTTCTTGATCTATAAATCCATTTAAGAAAGCACTTTTAACATCTATTTGAAATAATTTAAAATTCTTATAACATGAGAAGGCCAAAAACATTCTAATTGATTCTAGTTTAGTTACGGGTGCAAATGATTCATCAAAATCTATTCCTTCTTCTTGAGTGTATCCCTTGACTACCAGTCTGGCCTTATTTCTTACTATCTCACCTTTGTCATTCATTTTGTTTTTAAAAACCCACTTGGTGCCAATGATAGGATGATCTTGTAGTCTAACAACTAATGTCCAAATCTTGTTTCTTTCAAATTGATTTAACTCATTTTCCATAGTTAAAATCTAGTTCTCATCTTTCAATGCATCAACAACATTTTTGGGTTCAAAACGTGAGACCAATGCAAAATTATCTATTAGTGTCTAGAGGAGGAACGTGTTCTGACCTTTTCGGATGGATCACCAATGATGAATTTCTTAGGATGGTTTTGGACAAATTTCCAGGCTCTTGGAAGATCATTAGGAGTGGTAGTGTCTCTGTCGTTGTTTTCCCTAGCTGGACTGTCTTGAGTTTCATTTTCTTTTAAATCATTTTCTGGTGAAGTAGTGCCTTGGTCACTGATTGTTAGATTTTTTAGTTCTTCTTGAACACCTGCATCATCATCTTCACCACAACTCATGAAAATGTCACCATTAGATTCATCAAAAGCAATGTGTATAGCTTCCTTTATAACCAGAGTCCTACGATTTTATACTCTAAAACTTCTCTTATTCTCACAATATCCCAAGAAAATTTTCTCATCAGATTTTTTATCAAACTTTTCAAGATGTTCCTTGATGTTTAGAATGAAACATCTGCAACCAAAAACTTTAAAATATCCAACAACAGGCTTTTTATTAAACAACAGCTCATAGGAAGTTTTGCTCAAAATTGGTCTTAAAAGTACTCTGCTCATGGTATAGCAGGCTGTGTTTATAGTTTCAACCCAAAAATATTTTGGTAAATTACATTCACTAAGCATGGTTCTAACAACCTCTTAAAGAGTTCTATTTTTTCTTTCAACAATCCCATTTTGTTGGAGGACTCTTGCAATGAAAAATTCATGTGTAATACCATTGTTATCACAAAATTCTGGAAAACTACAGAAACGAAATTCTGAGCCATTGTCACTCCTTATTTTGATGATTTTCAAACCAATCAGATTCTGAACTTTTACAAATAGTGAAATAAAGTTTTTGAAAGCATCATCTTTGTGAGCAAAAACATCACCCAAGTGTATTTAGAATAATCATTAACAACAACAAAATAAAATCTTTTGCCATCTAGGCTTGTGGTTTGAGTAGGACCAAATAGATCAAAATGTAAAAGTTCTAGAGACTTTGTAGTAGAAACACATTTCTTGGGTTTAAAATATATCTTGACTTGTTTTTCAAATTGGCAAGCATCACAGATTCGGTCTTTTTCAAATTTGATTTTTGGAAGCTCTCTAACAAGTTCCTTTTTGAAAATTTCTTTTAGCAAATCCATATTGAAATGACAGAGCCTTCTATGCTACAACCAGGGGTCCTCATTTGCTGCTTTGAGACAACTAAAGTTAGAGGAATCAACTTTTTCAAGGATAACTATATAAATGTCATTTACTTTTTTTCCTTTGAAAACAGTGTTGAACTTTGAGTCAAGAACAAGGCATTCATGCTTTTTAAATAGCACAAACAGATTCCTGTCATACAATTGACTAACACTTAACAAGTTGTAACTCAAATTGTCAACTAAAAGAACATTGTGAACAAAGGTTTGATCATTCTTACCAACATCACCAATTCCAACAGTTTTGGCTTTGTTGTCTTCCCCAAAAGTTACCTTTTCGCTTGCTTTTGGCTTGAGTTTGATGAACTGTGATGTATCACCAGTCATATGTCTTGAGCATCCACTATCTATGAACCACTTTGATTCCTTAACAATGTTCACCAGGTTCATCTACACAGAGATCCACAAGATAATATTTGGTACCCTTTACTTTTTGGGTTCTTGAGAATTAGCATTATGTCTAACCATTCACATGCATCTCATGCCATTTCTCATACTTTTTCTAACATAACAATTACTTTTTATGTGGCCAAATTGACAACAAAAGCTACATTCAGTTAAAGAATTATTCAAATGAACAGGTTTAATAAATCTGACTTGCCTTTTCCTATGGATAGCAAACTCATTTGCATTTTGATTCAGCCTTATCTGATGAGTACCAAAATGATGTTTTGCGTCATTCCTTTGAAAACAGTTTTGTTTCTTATGTTGAAGCATCTGACAAAGATCATCCATTCTATTTTTCAAGTTACTTTGTTCATTTTTGAGCATGTTACAGAAGTTTATTTTTCTATCAAATTCAGCATGCAAAATATTTTCAATCCTTTTCAGATTCTCATTTTCATTTCTCAGACATTTGTTTTGTCGAAAAAGGCTTGCATTTTCTTGTATCAGAAAGTTAATTTTCTGTTTTAGTTCCTTATTTCTAACATAAGATTCTTTTAAACTGTTGTGCATTTTTCTAAAAATGAATTAACATCATCATCAGATTCACTATCACTATCAGTTTGAGAGTTACACGTGGTTACCTCTATAAGGATCGAAGACAATCAAGTGGAAGAAATAAACAATGTACAGATCACAAACGTAACAATAAGTCAATAGAAAGAAAAGAATTGCAAACCAATTAACTATCCAACTCCTCCTGAGCTTGTAGATTAATTCAAATAAATTTCTTCAAGTTGATGAATTACAATCACTCTTTCGTACAAAGGAAGGTTCACCTCCTCCTTGCCCTGAACACCCCTCGGTCAAGTCAGGAAGTTTTACTATCCCTCAAGACAACCCTCACAGAGTTACACTCATGAAGTATTCACTCACAAATGAAAAGCTTACAATGAACCTCACACCACTAAGACTACAAATCTTCTTTGAAGAGTATTTTCTCACTAAAATCACTCTAGATCTTTTGTATCTTCAGTGTGTAAAAATTGTTTGATGTATCTGACCAACCACTATTTATATAGGACCAAGAAAGTGCCTCATTAATGCTTCCAACGGGTAGAAAGTAGCTGAAGAGTCAACTAGTGGAGTATCGGACGTTCGGTACTCCAGTTTTTTACGTCCGACAGCAGGCAGTGAGTTTGAGAAATTTTTTTCAATTCTATCGGACGTCCGGTGCAAACTCTTTGTGCGTCCGACAGCAAACAAAGAGATTTGAGAAATCATCTTGTTTCTATCGGACGTCCGGTAGAGACATATTCAGCGTCCGATGGTTTCGTCGACTTCGAAGGATCATATCGGACGTCCGAAACATGCGTCCGAAGTTGTGCAATGATTATCGGACGTCCGGTACTGTCATCACAAGCGTTCGACAGCTTTCAGCAACCTTTGTCTTCTTTCAATTGAACTTGTTCATGGAATCAAATAACTTCATAACTGAAAGTATATCTTGAAAAAATATTAGTATTATCCATTATTTTGTAAACATCAAAAGTTAGGGACCAAGGTCAATATTCTCCCCCTTTTTGATGATGACAAAACAATGGATGAAAAAAGGAAAAAGATTGAGCAAATGAGCATAAGCTCCCCCTCACTCATTGCATTCAAACTTATAATCTCAAAATAACTCCCCCTAACACATAGCATCCATTTCTCCCCCTTTTTGTCATCATAAAATGAGAGTAAAAATCAGCTACCAAAATCCAGCAACAATAACAGAGAATCCAATATTCCAAATAAAAATAGAGAAATAACAGCAATCACTAACATATCACAGCAAATCATCATGAGATCAGCATTATTCTTTTTTTTTCTCCCTTTTTGACATCATACAAATTCAGTAAAAAATTAAGAAAAACTCAGATCAAAGCATCAGAAATATCAAAAGAGAATTAAAAAAAAATATTATGAACAAGAATCTCATCAATCTTACCAATATCTCCTATTTGTTAGAGTTAGTATCGTGTCTAACTATCTACATGCATTTCATGCCCCTTCTCATGTTTTTTCTCACATAACAATCACTTTTCATGTGACCTTTTTGACAACAAAAATTACACATAACCAAAGAGTTATTTATATGAACAGGTTTAATAAATCTTACTTGTCTTCTCTTATAAATAGCAAATTCGTTGGAATTAAAATTCAACCTATTCTTTTGAAAACAGACTTGTTTTTTGTGTTTAAGCAACTCATTTAGACCATCCATTCTTCTTTTCAAATCACCTTGTTCCTTTTTGAATAATTCACAAAGCTTTATTTTTCTATCAAGCTCCAAGTGTAAACCAGTCTCACTTTTTTTGAAGTAATCATTTTCAGCTTTCAACTTTTTGTTTTGTTGAAAAAAATTTGCATTGTCTCGAAACAAAAAATTAATTTTCTATTTTAACTCCTTGTTTCTACCATAGGATTCTTTCAAACTATCATGCAATTTTATAATGAAAGATTCAAAATCATCGTCACTTTCAAATTGAGAGTTACAAGTTGTTACCTCATCATCTCCAATGGCCATGAAAGCCAATTGAGCAGATTTTTCTTCCTCTTCAATTTCACCATCGGAGTTGTACTCATTCCATGTGAATTGAAAGTTGTTGACTCTTGATTTTCTTCCTTCTTTCTTCTTCATCATTAGACATTCACTCATGTAGTATCCAAGTTGGTCGCATTCATAGCATTTGTCACCTTGCTTTTTGTTGGCCTCATATTTTTCTTTGTTTCTTGCATTGTTGAATTGATTAGAATCTGAATTGCTAGATCCTCCTCTTCTAAATCTCCTTTTGTTGAGAATTCTCTTAAAACTTCTTGTTATGAGAGCAAGATCACTGTCATCAACTTCCATATTTTCTTCATCCAAAGAGGCCGAATCATCTTTATTTTGAAATGCTTTTAGAGTAATGCTCCTTCTTACCTTTGCATCATCTTCCTCTTGCACTTTGGATTTAAACTTCAGCTCATAAGAGGTTAGAGAATTAATAAGTGATTCAATAGGTATAGTATTCAAATCTTTAGCCTCCTCAATAGCAGTCACTTTATTTTCTCAATCATTGGATAAGACATTCAAAATTTTTATGTTTTTCTCACCTAAATAGTATTTCTTTTCCAGCACCTCCAAATCTTTAATGAGGTCATTGAATCTACAATACATCTTATCAATGTTTTCAAGAGGTTCCATCTTGAACGATTCATACTTTGTAATTAAAATGGATTTCTTTTGTTCTCTAACATTCTCACTACTTTCATGAATTTCTTTCAATTTGTCCCAAATTTCTTTAGCTGACATGCAACCCTTGACTCTAATAGATTCATTTGAGTCTAAAGTACAATATAACACATTCATGACTTTTGCATTTAAGGTGAGATGAGCTCTATCCACAGCAGTCAGTTCATTTCTAGTTTTTGGTCTAGATCTATGAGTATTTTCATCTATAAGAGAGGTATCATATGGACCTTCACTAATAATAAATCACAATTCAATATCAATTGATTGCAAAAATATAATCATTCTTTCTTTTCAACTCACATAATTTGACCCATTAAACATAGGTGGTCTGATCACAGAATGTCCTTAAAAAAATATGGCATTATTGGTTGTCATTTTTACTCCAAAGCCGATTGAGCTTAATCTCTAGGAGACCAAACTCTGATACCAATTGGGTCCTTGAGAGTTAGCATTATGTCTAACCATCCACATGCATCTCATGCCATTTCTCATATTTTTTCTAATATAACAATTGCTTTTTATGTGGCCAGATTGACAACAGAAGCTACATTCAGTTAAAGAATTATTCAAATGAACAGCTTTAATAAATCTGACTTGTCTTTTCCTATGGATAGGAAACTCATTTGCATTTTGATTCAGCCTTATCTGATGAGTACCAAAATGATGTTTTGCGTCATTCCTTTGAAAACAATTTTGTTTCTTATATTGAAGCATCTGACAAAGATTATCCATTCTACTTTTCAAGTTACTTTGTTCATTTTTGAGCATGTTACAGAAGTTTATTTTTCTATCAAATTCAGCATGCAAAATATTTTTAATCCTTTTCAGATTCTCATTTTCATTTCTTAGACATTTGTTTTGTCGAAAAAGGCTTGCATTGTCTTGTATCAGAAAGTTAATTTTCTGTTTTAGTTCCTTGTTTCTAACATAGGATTCTTTCAAACTGTTGTACATTTTTTTCAAAAATGAATTAACATCATCATCAGATTCACTATCACTATCAGTTTGAGAGTTACACGTGATTACCTCTTCATCACCAATGGCCATGAAAGCCACTTGGGCAGATTCCTCTTCTTCTTCAACTTTATCTTCTGAATTGCAGTTATTCCAGGTGATCTGAAAATTGTTGAACTTTGATTTTCGTTCAACTTTGCTCTCCTTCTTTTTCTTCATTGGACACTCATTTGCATAGTGTCCAGGTTGGCCGCATTCAAAGCACTTATAGTTTGTTTTTTGTTGAACTCTAGCTTCCCTTTGTTTCTCAAGTTGTTGGACTGATTTGGGAAGGAATTGCTAGGTCCACCTTTTCTGAATCTTCTCTTGTTGAGTATTCTTTTGAAGTCTCGTATGATGAGTGCAATATCACTATCATCACCTTCCATGTCATCTCCATCCAGAGAGGCTGTATCATCTTTATCTTGTGAAGCCTTCAGAGCAATATTCTTTCTCACCCTTGTGTCTTCTTCTTCCTGCACCTTGAACTTGAGTTTTAGCTCATAAGAAGTTAGTGAATTAATAAGAGATTCAATAGGTATGGTATTTAGATCTTTGACTTCCTCAATGGCAGTCACTTTACTCTCCCAATCCTTCGATAAGGCACTCAGAATTTTTCTATTTTTCTCACCTGGAGAGTAATCCTTCTTAAGCACTTTTAAATCCTTAATAAAATCATTGAATCTATAATACATCTTGTCAATATTTTTATGAGGTTCCATCTTAAAAGATTCATACTTAGTGACCAGAATGAATTTCTTTTGTTCTCTCACATTCTCACTTCCTTCATGGATTTCTCTAAATTTATTCCAAATCTCTTTTGTAGATTTGCAGCCCTTGACTCTAATAGACTCATTTGAATCTAAAGCACTGTATAGTACATTTATCGCTTTGGCATTTAGAGTGAGATGAATTCTATCTTCAGCAGTCAGCTCACTTCTTATTTTTGGTCTCGACCTATTAGTATCTTCATCAATAATAGAGGCATCGTATGGACATTCATTGACAATAAATCACAGCTTAATATCAATAGATTGTAAGAAAGTAATCATCCTCTCCTTCCAACTCACATAATTTGATCTATTGAACATTGGAGGTCTAGTGACTGATTTTTCCTCAAAGAACATGACATTGTTGATTGTCATTTTTAACTCCAAAGCCGATTGAGTTTAATCTCTAGGAGACCAAGTTTTGATACCAATTGTAAGGATAAAAAACAACCTAAGAGGGGAGTGAATTAGGTGGTTTAAAAACTAGCCAAGATATAAGTCACTTTTTCTAGAACTTGCCCTCCTTTTCTAAAGGACCACACAATGGAGCAATTGATGAATAAGCACAAGTGCTTGGGAGTAGAAGAGATAGACAATTTATATTGCAAGATAGTAAGTAAAAAGATAGAATAGCAAACCAAGTTTCAAACTCCATTTGAGTTTGAATATCACTTTATATAGCAAGTTTCTTCAAGTTGATCAACTTACAACCAATTTCTTGTGTACAAAGGAAGAATCACTTCCTCCTAGCACCAAGCAGCACTTGGTCAATCAAGAAAGTTTTACTATCACTCGAATAGCCCTCACAAAACTACACTATTGAAGAAATTGTAACACACTTGAAAAGCTTATCAAAAGTTACACAACTAAGAGTACAAATCTTCTTTTTGGAGTATTCTCACACTTGAATCACTCAAGATCTGATGTAGTCTCAATGTGCAAAAGTCCTTTTTAAGTGGTTGACTTTCCTCTATTTATAAGAGACCAAAAGTACTTCAATTAATACTGCTAACGGATAGAAGGTAGCTGAAGAGTCAACTAGCCGTTGGTGGTGTCAGACGTCCGATAGGCTAGTTTTTCGCGTCCGATCGTAGGCAGTGAGTTCAAGAAGATTTCTTGAAATGTTTAGGACGTCCGGTGCTTCAATGCTTTCCGTCCGAAGTGTCGCAATGTTTGTCGGGCGTCCGGTACTCAGGTGTTATACGTCCGAACGAAATCAGTGAGTTTATAGAACTCGGCTTATTATCTTCGGACGTCCGAGAGTGAGTTCCTTATGCGTCCGAAGTTACTCGAAAGTTGTCGGACAGCCGATGCAGACTTTTTGTGCGTCCGACTCATGCTTCAGTATATGCTAGCCTGTTTTACTCCAAATCTGAAAACATCTATTTAGGGAATATTAGTAACATCCATTTGTTTTGTAATCATCAAAAGATACGGACTGAGATGAACAAGTACGAAATCTATTGTTTAATTATATATTCTTGAAATATTATCGCCTAATATTGTGTTTGGATAGGGTTTAGGTTTGAGTCTAAACCATGGATGTACTCAAACTAATATTCTCTTATGGGGTCTAGAATAGGGTCTCTATTTTAAAATTTTGGATAAAAAATACAGGAGGTTGATCTAGGAGTTGACCTAACTCATTAAAAATATGATGGGCGTGAGTTGGATTAGGTAAGACCTAACTTATTGGCCTACCTAAATTGAGCAATCACCATTAAGCACTTTGATAATTTAACACATTGACGATTGGAAGCATCACTACAAGCAACATAACCATATTCATACATTCTATAAGGAACTTGATATAACTAATATTTTTTGTTATAACCAATATTTTGAAACTTGGACTAGGTAATGATTCAGTAGAGTTTAGATGTCAGGGGTTAATGGGTTCGACTGATTAAACTCGAGATCGAACTAAATGATGTCATAAAAATATTTTATATATTAAATAGAATAAATATGTACTGATAGTGATTTCAATCTTTCCCCATATATCCTGCATATTAAGGGTTCAAAATAATGATAAAGTATACAAAGTACTTTGATAGAACCTTTTTAGGTAAGATATAATAACATTAATGAGTCTCAGTTCTATAAGATGATGAATCTAAAATCAAAATATTATCATTGTAGAAATGCAAAAAGTAAGGCTTCAAATGAGTAATAAAAGAATTCTACGTGTGTAATTATTATTATTTAAAATACTGAGGGGTCAAAGTATAATATGAGAAAAATATTTTAACTTATAAAAGATTCCTTCTTGTTCCTTCTTTTCAACCTGTCCACCGTCAAAGCTTTCCACCTTCTAGTCTTGCATCACAAAGTTTCCAGGTCATGTGTTTGGTTAGTGTTTTGTTTTTTGGATAACGGTTTCTTTTTATTTTTTTTTACGCTCTCTTCTTCTTCTCCTTCTCTTATATTCCTTTTCTACAATTCTTGATTTTTTTTTAATTTTAGATCTTTTCTCCCTTTTTCATGTGAGATTTCTTGACCTATTATTTTTTCTTTTCATCATTTCATACATTTTTATTTTATTTTTTGTTTGATTTCAAATTTGTTAAAAATTTGACCAAATCGCAAGCTTTATAGTTGTTGTGTTATTGTTAGTCGTTTAGGAAAATATAAAAAGGTCCAAAAAAATGAAAATTCAAGATAAACAAAAAAAAAAAAGCAAAAACCCAATTTTTGGGTTTTACCGGTTCACGATCAAACCAAATTTTTGACCAAGTCTCTTTTACCCAATTTTTTATACTAACTCGGATCGAAGAACTAGCCAAACTGGCCGGTCCGGTCTGAGTTTTAAATCACAGGTTATAACTCCAATAGACATGTTGAGTAAATTTTTTTTGTTTTTTGTTTGAAAGTATAAATTCTTTCCTATTTTTATTGTCATTTATTCGCTTCCTATTTTTTGTTGTTTAAATAATTAAAAAGGCCACACTATTGTCCAAAATTTTTAATTCCAAGAAAATATTCAAATGAGTTGTTTTAGTCACTACAATGATAAAAAGACTAATTATTCTAAACTGCAAGTATAAAGATTTGTTTTTTATCCTTTTTTCATGGATGCATGACATGTAACCTTGATTCAAATTTGTAATTCTATCTTTGTATGTGTGTCATGCATCTAACCTAACTAGTATTTAAAAAAAATCAATTTTGCAATTTTATTATAGGAAATATGAACTCATAGTGTCAAATGACCAAAATGAATGTTGGTTCAATGAGAGTAAAATTTTTCATTTATTTCATTATTATTACAATGAGAGATAAGGGCTAATCCCTTATCTCAAGCCAAAGTCTGCGAAAACCAATGTTGTCATGTGGTATGCTGGTTTTTAATTTCCTAAAAGAACAACATTTTTTTGAACCCATAAAACGTTAACTATATATTGATTAAAGCCTAAAGTCTTTTATTTTTAGTCTTTGCATAGTTGAGTCTTTTATTGATTGAATAAAGCAATCAATGCATGCTTGTTGGATCCATTGGATAGTTAGGGTTTTAATTAAGTCATTTGGGCCTTTTTAGATAGATAGAATAATTGGCCAGCTTAAAGCTTAATTTGCGCCTTAAATTAGGTCATTAGTTTAGCTAGTTAAGTAGTTTTAGTTTTGGCCCGCTTGGATTTGTATTGTGGCTATAAAGAAGCCATTTCTATGCTTTTGTAGAGGGAGACTATGATGAATAAAATTTAAAAGTTTTCTCTTTTTTGTTTCTTTGTGAACACCCTTGATACAAAGTGAGTGTGTCTCCTTTGTCTTCAAGTTTTGGATTATCAATCAATAACC
Organism: Coffea eugenioides; assembly: GCF_003713205.1. Lineage (NCBI taxonomy): Eukaryota > Viridiplantae > Streptophyta > Magnoliopsida > Gentianales > Rubiaceae > Coffea > Coffea eugenioides. Next base: position 43,338,858 of record NC_040037.1, read on the forward strand.
ACGGTTGATTGTGGCACCTTTCTACCCATACCAAGATTCACACTCTTTTGAAGGTATCGGGTTGAAATAGTGTCAATAGGTTCACATCTTTGGGAGATTGTTGGGTTGAGGTATTTCATTTAATCTATTCAATAACTTGGTCAAGATAGATCATTCCACTGCCTGTGTAAATTGACTGTTCAAGAGCGGGGATTTAGAGATTCGGGTTCGCATCAAAATGATTACCAAAATTTTGGTGGAGAGAAATAGACCATTGATGATTGATTTGTTGGGTCCAGACCAGTGCAGATTCATCCCAAGAAGATAGGAATATGCTAATATTTTTATAACTCGAGATATCCTACACTTTGTGAACAAAATCAAGGGCAATAAAGGGGCGATGGCAGTTAAAATAGACTTGGAAAAGGCCTATGATTGCATTAGATGGAGTTTTATCAAGCAAACTTTATAACTTATAAAGTTTCCAAATGAATTGGTCGAATTGACCATGCAATGTGTGTAGGCCAATTCTATGGAGATATTATGGAATAGAGGTCTTTGGTAGAGAGATCCTTTAACTTTGTACCCTTTTGCGATGTGTATGAAGAGGTTGGGACAGCTCATCAATGAAGTGGTTGATAGGAAGATATGGAAACCAGTAAAGGCTTTAAAGTCAGAGTTCCTATGACATACTTACTTTTTGTAGATGACCTTTTGCAATTTGCAGAAGCCAATAACCAACAAGCTGATATAATGGGAGACATTTTGAGATAGTTCAGTGGATTGTTTGGGTAGAAGGTGAGTAACAGTAAGTCAAAATGTATTGCTCACCAAATTTCAACATTAAAAGAGCAAATTTCTCAAAACTGCAAATAGGAATTCCACTCATACAAGAGTTTGAAAGTATCTAGGCATACCTACATAGTAGAGTCACAAGGCATAATTTTAGTGATGTAGTTGATAAAGTGTAGAAAAGTTAGCTGGATGGAAGAGGAAATTTTGTCACTTATAAGAAAGACCACCTTAATCAAATCAATACTAATAGCCATTCCTCCTATGCCATGCAAATAGCCCTATTGTTGAATGCAATAGATGAAGAAATAAAGAATTATGTGAGGGGTTTTCTTTGGGGGTACTTGGATGAGGGAAAGAAGATTCGTCATCTGCATTGGGACATAGTAACAAAGTTGAAGTCATATAGGGGTTTGGGGATCAGAAGGATAAAAATTGCTAATAAAGCCTTGTTAGCAAAGTTGAGCTAGAGAGCTTCAAAATAAAAAGATGCACTTTGCACAAAAGTTCTCATCAGTAAGTATAGGTAGGCGAGAAGGACAAGATTCTCTCATACTTGGAGGAGCCTTAAAGAGGGTAACAAAATATTGATTAAAAGGGTTAGATGGAAAATTGGCAATAGGGTTACTACTAGGTTTTGTCTGGATAGGTGGCTAACTGATAAGCTTGCCTCTATAGGAAGAACTATAGTAGAGTGTTACATACAGTGAGATTGACAAGACAGTTGCTATGTATTGGTGTCCAGTAAAAGCTTAGGATTATACTGCATGTTTGACCATGCTTCTCAATGGACATATCAACAGATTAAGGAGTTCAAGAATGGACCAAATTCCAAGCAATCTAGACATTATTACATGGAACCAAGAAGCAAATGGACAATTCACAACTGCCTCAGTTTATTTGATGGAATTGGAGGATGGAGATAAATAAAGATTAGGAGAGGATCTAGAAGCAAAAGGACCAGGAAGATGGCAGTTCTTATGGTGGCTAATCCATCATCATGAGCTGTTAACAAATATAGAGAAGTATAGAAGACATTTGCAAGGGACTAAACATTGTCAAATTTGCATAGCACAAGAAGAAACAATGATGCATGCTTTAAGGCATTGTATGTGGATAAAACAAAATTTGGTACCAAACACCAAACAGTGGATCCGAAGAAGTGAGAAGAGTTTTATGGCAAATTAGGTGCTAGCTAGGTACATGGAATTTGAAATACAATGATATGATAGGAAGGGATGACTTAAACTAGCAAATTACACTTTAGTAGGTACTTTGCCATCAGTGCAAGCAAGAAACTCTTACTTTTATACGGGAGATAAAGCAAAATTGGAGATGGGAGTAAGTCATCTCATCTCACAAGTGACTTGTGCACAGATGAGTTTGCTCAAAGAACAATGCACTAGTCCAAAAAAAGTTAAATTTATTAATTTCAGTAAGTCACCTGAGGGTTGGATTATGCTAAATGTTGATGGAGGCATAATTAGAGATGCTATATTGCTATGGGATGCAGGAAGGGAGATTTCTCTATAAACCTAGGAACCATGAAGAATATGATATCGATCCTAGCGGAATTGTGGGCAATCTTGAATGCATTACAATTACGGATTAGGTAGAGTAATGGTTGAATCTGATTCGTTGACAAGTCTAGAATTGATATGGAGGAGTCCAAGGAAAAGTTCACAGTCCAACTTGATTTCTTAGACCAAAAATTGGTTAAACAAGCCATGAGAATGTAATCTGCAACATTAATAGAGAGAAGGCAACGCATGTGCGGATCATCTGGCTAAACTGAGTCTGAAAATTTGCTATAAGAAGAGTATGTCTATTATGACAAGTTGTGGAGTTTATTAGAGTTTGGTGTAATTGGCGTTGCTATACCACGATCAATTCATCTGTAACAGGCACCAGTTAGGGGGGGGTTTAAATATTAATTATTTGAAAATTGCCATTCATTTAAAAGAAATGTCCAAGTATAGAGATACACTAATTTTAATTGTGGGTTTTTACATAATAAATTAGATCTAAATTCGGTATGCTGATTGATGCCCATTGGGACCTATTAGAAAAATCCTTCTTAAAAATACCACTAAAAATAATTGAAAGTCACCTAAAATTTGAGAAGAAATTACTTGATTAAAGGAGAATTGGGAACAATATTGAGAATAACCCTCCTTAGATTGAATAAAAAGCAAAGAAAAGAAAGGACTAGGGATATTAGAGGCAAAAGACTGAAAAAATGCATAAGAATTGTAGAATCTAATCCAAAAGTACTTCAGTTTTTTTCTTTAAAAAAGCAACCTCCTAGAGTAATAAAATTTAGGTTTAAAAGCATTAAACCCTCTGAACTTTACCCTTAGTCACAGTTTGCCCTTGTCAACTCAGTAAATAGGAAATTTGCCCCTATTTTATATTTTAGGACAAAAGTATCCTTTCCATAGTAATTATTATTCTATTTCTTTTTGCTTTTTTTGCCTTTTTCTACTAGCCCCTTTTTTATAATTTTTAATTTTCCTCCATTCTCTCATGTGATCAATTACTTTCTTCTTTTTGCTATTATTATCGATATATTAATTTTAATATTTTTAAAATCATTCTTTATTTGTTTCTATGTTTTTTACTTTTTATTATTGGAAGTAATAATTATCATAAAATCAATGCTATAACAAAGTATATCATCTACATATATAGACTGTTTCATAGATTATTTAAATTAACATGTCTACAGTTTAGAATAAATTAATTTTTAATAACAATAATAACGAATTCAAATTATAATAAAATAGTTTGTTAGTAAACTAGACATAAAAAGTAATAAAAATATTGGTTGTAATATACTTTTAAATATTAAGTAATTTAAAGTTCTAGTTTGCTAATATCATTTTAAATAGTCAAATTGTTAGTAATTACACTTTTGATTGTGATAGGCATAGATTAGTTTTTTATGCTATACATTTTGTCTTGAATTTTGTAGTAGTGTAAATATATAATACAATAATGAAATTATAAGTAAAAAATAATAATATTATAATAAGCACATAAATTAGTAATACTAATAGGAAAGTAAAACAAAATAGTAACATAAGAGAAGCGAAAAGAAGAAAACAGTAAAAGAAGAAAAATACAAATAAATAAAAGAAAGTAGTTGGAAAACATAAGGGAATGAATAAACAAAATAGAAACAAAATAAAATACTAAGGGTACTTTTGTTTTAAAATATTAAATTTGGGGCAAATTATTTATTTAATGAGTTTAGGGGAGCAAAGTGTAACTAATAATAAAGTTCAGAAGGGTTTAGTGCATTTAACCCTAAAATTTATGTCGAAAAAGAAAATGAATTGCAGTTGCTTATCACAGGCATAGACTTTCTTTAATTAACCTCCAAATTTGGATTCTCATAACGGGGTTAATGTAAATAACCATATATTCAGAAAAATTAATTCTTTCTTCCTTCTCTGTAGAAAAATCCTTACCCAAAACTTTTTTCAAATCTCCCATGGAAGACAAATCTGATTTCTTATCTTTTCTAATAGGAAGAATCCCCTATCTAGTGTTTTTTTTTTTTTGAATAAAGTCTCTTCTAAGGTTTCCTAATAAGAGTTTATTCTCTCTTATACTTACTTAGCAAGAGTTTTCTTCTCTACTAAACTTTTTTGATAAAAATTTTCTTCTCTCTTACGGATCCCTAGTGAGAGTTTTAGGAAATTTTTTTATTTTTATTTTTATTAGATTTGAGTTTTTTTTTTCAGGTTTGATTATTAGATTTGGAAGTTTTTGAGTCTATTCAATAGATCTCACCATAATATATTGACTTGAAGTAGTTAATTAGACGATTTGGCGATACAGATATTCGTAGAGTTGCAATTATTTTATTTTATTTATTAAAATATTTTTTGGAATTTTAAATTGTAATTTTTATCTATTCTTTAGATCTATAGTGCCCATCCTTCAGATCTATTTCTTGATATCTATGTAGTTTGATATTGTAACTTCTGTCATTAGTGTAGATTTTAATGAAATTATGATAGTATCGCATGAATTTGTATTTTATTTCAAAAATTACTTTTGTTATTGGAGTATATAGTACACTCTAAAAACAAATTCTAAAAATACACATAATCTTAAATGCATTTAAAAAATAAATAAAATCAAATAACTAAAAAAATTATACCCGCTTTCTTCTTTTACCCACTACCACTCATCACACATTATTGCCACCACTGCCATTCATTGCCACTACCCACCACTGACACCATCCCCTCCTTTCTTCTCTTTTCTTCCTATCCTTATTTCTCCCCTTTTTTTCTCCTTCCTCTTTCTCCCTCTTCCTTTCTCTGCCTCTTCTTTCCTTTTCTTTCCATCTCTTCCTCTACTAGAACCCCCCATTCCATCCCCTATCCTTTTTGGAGCGACCAAGAGTTCCCTTTAGGAGGTTGTGACCATATCTAAATCTGGCTGCTACTAGAGGTTGCGGCTAGAAGGAACTCTAGTTGCGACCCTCTAGTTGCAAACGGAAAGGGGAAGGGAGGGAAGGGGGAGGGTGTACCAACGAGAAGGAGGGAGGAAAAGGAAGGGAAGGAAAGGGAGCAGAGGGGAGGAGTGAGGAAGAGGGAGAAGGGGAGGAGAAAACATGAGGAAGAAAGAGTAAGAAAGGGGAGAAAGAGGGATGTTGGCGGACCCAAAAAATTTTAAATTCTAAAAATGTCTCAAAATATATTTTAAAAATTATCATCAAAACATTTCCAACAATATCTAACTATTTATAGTAAAAAAAATTTTCACATATACTGTTATAGTTAAATTTTTAAAAAACAGCCCAAAAATATTCAATTCATACAGAGCCGATGTTTTATCCCAATAAAAAAAAGCTCCAAATTTTGTTGCAAATTTGGCGTACGTGGAACTAGATTTAATATGCATGAAGAGTTCAGATATCAACTTGAGCAAAACCTTGCTAATAGGCCAAAATTGAGAAAAAGGAAAGATTGTAGCGACCAAAATGATATCCATACCCATTTTAGCGGGTTCTATTTTATTTGCAAGGAGTAAAGACTAGTGCCGCGGCTCACCCATTAAGCAACATCTTTCTATTCACTTCGTGTATTGACACTGCCATTTTCATATTTAATTGCGTCAAGGAAGCATTGTTAAGTTGTATTGATTTTGGCTCTTAAGAGTCACTTCAGTTGGTAGGGCTATTAACTAGATAATCATACTCAAACTCTCTTCCCTTCTATAGTTTTATCCTTATAAAACTTGAAATCTCTCTTAAACCAAAATTATTATATTGATGTTGGACTAAAGTGGAAAATCAAATTCACCAAGGTAGATTACATTAACCATTGCAGTGAGTATGCCTTTTAAGTTAGGTTACATTGACCATTCTTAGGAATTGATTGACACGAACTTACGAGATACAGCGGTGACTTCTGTTGTAGTTCCAAACCACCAATGTTAATGGTAGCAAAAAAAGAAAAGTTGCAATTGAGACTTCGTGCTTACAGCTCATAAGCACGATAAGAAAGTGTGATTTTTTAAATTAAGCATAACAACAATAACATAAACAAGTTCAACATTTTAACAGGAATAAGAACCACTTTAAACTGCATAAAATGGAGTTAGACCACGATCACTTTTACTTAGTGCCAATAAAATTATTACTTATGGAACCAAATTGATAAATAAGTATATACTTACAAGAAAATTAATATAAGAGGCAAAGGGAAATTTTCTTCTAGTATTCACATGGACGCTTCGGCAACTTCTGAGACCTAAAAATTGAAAAACCAACTATTTTAAAAGCATTATGCGACCAACTTCTATGTCTGAACTTCAACTCAGTCACAGCTCTAGTTGCCTCCAATAGGAAAATGATATTAGCACTTCTAAAAAAAACTTCAAACACTTCTTAAACTTTATTTGATACAAATGAAAACTAGAGTGCCTGAAATTTTTTGAAAAGTGCTTATATCATTTTCTATTCAACACTAAAGGGATTTAATCCCATGCAACCAACCAAAATAAACATAATAACACTTACATAGACTAACCAATAACAACATGACATGTAGACCATCACTTAACTAATAACATTAAACATAAAGGTTTGGTTTAACTTTCATGCATAGCATCCCTTAGACCAAATTCCTCAGATCTGGATATGCCCAACATCTTCTTCGTTTTCAATGCCTTTGTAAAAATATTTGTTACTTGATCTTCAATTCTGCAATAATCAATCTCAAATCTCCTTTTCTTGAACCAACACACGTATAAATTGATACTTGTTATCCATGTGCTTGTTAGCCCATGATGAACTGAATTTTTGGATTACTCAATCGCTGACTTACCGTCATAATAAATTTTTGTAATATCAATATGCTTGTGTTGTATAACACCAAGTACGTGATGCAACCACAATGTTTGAGTAGTACTATTAGTTGCTGCAATATATTCTGTCTCTACTATAGACAATGCAATCATTTGCTTGGCTACTTAAAACTCCAAGAAAACATACAAAACCAACAAAAAAAATGCATAATGTTAGGTTTGGCCCTAGAAAATTGACGAAAGGATTTTTGGCAACCTCAAAAGACAAATAACAAAGCAGAAATAAATAAAATAGGAACATAGGAATTTACATGGTTCGATCAAATTGACCTACGCCCATGGGTGGAGGAGGAGCAATATTTTATTATAAAAAAGAGAGTACAAAAATGCCTTAGAAAAGTGTTCCTAAATCCAAAACATTTAATACTAAAAATACAAGAGAGCCCAAAAACATTTAACTAAACAAAAGGCTTAATGACCCAAAGGCCCAAATAGCCCACTAATGCTCTCTTGGTTTGATGCACTTAACTCCATCACAGGCCCATTATATTTATAGGCAACTAAGGGAAAGTTTTTCTTATACAAAAGGTGATGTGGGACAACGCCACTTTAACAAATTCCACCTTGGCGTGTCCCCAACATCGGCAATAGCAAAATTGCTCCACCTTCTCCACATAAGCCTCAATGGATTTAAATCACCAACAACGAATACCAACCAAATTCAAGCAATGCTTGAATTTGTAAACTGGAAGGGGCTTTGTGAACATGTCAGCAGGATTCTCCTTAGTACTAATTTTCTGAACAAGGACTTTTCTCTCAATAATAGTATCTTGAATGAAATGAAATTTCACATCAATGTGCTTTGTTCTCTCATGATAGATCTGGTCTTTAGTCAAATGAATGACACTTTGACTATCACAGTAAATAGTAGTAACACCTTGATGTAGACTAAATTCGCCAAACAAACTCTTCAACTATAAGGCATCTTTGATTGTCTTAGTCATGGCCATATATTTTGCCTCCGTAGTAGATAAAGTTACAATAGGATGTAAAGTAGCTTTGCAACTAATTGAACAACCGTCAATGCAGAATACGTAATCTGAGAGTGATCTTCTCCTGTCAAGATCCCCGACATAGTCAAAATCTACAAAACCAACCAAAGTGTCATTATTTCTCTCAGATTCCAAACAATAGTTTGAAACCCCTCGCAAGTATCTGAGAATCCACTTCACAGCTTGCCAATGTGCTTTTCTAGGATAAGACATATATATATGTTAACCACACTGACTGCTTGTACTATATCTATACGAGTACAAACCATTGAATACATAATGCTGCCGACTGCATTGGAATAAGGAACCCGTGCCATATACTCTTTCTCTTCAACTGATTGTGATGACTGAATAGCAGATAATCAAAAATAACTAGCAAGAGGAGTAGTGACAGGTTTAGCATCTTTAATGCCAAACTTCTCCAAGACCTTCTCAAGATAATTTTCTTGAGTCAAGAATAATTTTCCAATTCCTCGGTCTTTTTTGATGTCCATGCCAAGAATTTTCTTAGTTGCTCTCAAATGTTTCATTTCAAATTCATTACTTAACTGCAATTTCAAAGTGTGAATTTCTGACAAATTCTTAGCAGCAATAAGCATGTCATCAACATAAAGCAACAAATAAATAAAAGAACCATCATCTAACTTTCGAAAGTGAACGCAACTATCATACATGCTCCTTGAATAACCATGACCCAACATAAAAGTGTTAAATCTCTTATACCACTGTCTTGGAGATTAGTTTCAATCCATATAAGGATTTCTTTAACAAACAAACATGGCCTTACTTTCCTTCAACTTCAAATCCCTGAGATTACTTCATAGAAATTTTCTCTTCAAATTTATCATGTAAGAAAGCTGTCTTAATATCAAGCTGCTTCAACTCCAAATCATACATGGCAACTAAAACAAGTAAAACACAAATAGAGATATGATTAACAACAAGTGAAAATATTTCATTAAAATCAACACCCTGTACCTGATTATAGTCCTTTGCAACCAAACGTACTTTGTACCTTGCATCTTAAACCCCTGGAATACTTTCTTTCTTCTTGAAGACCCATTTGAATCCAATAATTTTCTTATCTAAAGGCGACATCACAAGAACCCAATTTTCATTTCGATGAAGAGACTCAGTTTCTTTATTCATTGCATCAACCACTTAACAGAGTTATCACAAGAAATCACCTCTAAATATGTAGTAGGTTCACCAACTATATCAGTTTCTTCTGCAACAGACAAAACATATTCAATCAAATTTGCTATCTTTGTGGTGGTCGAATATCCCTCCTCGGTCTATCTCTGGCAATGAAATATTCTTTTTCTTCTAAATTATTTTTATCAATAGATTCAGATGCATCTACTGGCATTTGTTGAATAGAAGAACCAGAACTACCAATCTCAAGCTCCACCTGCTTGTGCATATTATCATCTGTTTGACAAGAACTTGAAGACTTTTTCTTGAAAGATAACATAGAGAATTTATCAAAAATAACATCTCTACTGATTATAAATTTTAAAAATTTGGGATCAGGACACCATAATTTGTATAATTTCACCCTAAAAGCATATCCAAGGAAAATACACTTTTTACCTCGAGACTCTAATTTTCTATCATTCATGAGTGTTGGACACCCAAAAATTTTAAAAACAGAATAACAGCAGAAGTACCTGACCAATGTTTCTCAGAATTTTTAAAATTAAGAGCAGCAGAAGGAGCACGGTTGACAATATAACAGGCCATAGAAATCGCCTCTGCCCAAAAATCATTTTCCAACCCTGCATTAGAGATCATGCACCTCGCTCTCTCCAAAAGTATTCTGTTCATACGTTCGGCCACACCATTTTATTGAGGTGTCATCCTGACAGTGTGATACCGAACAATTCTTTCATTCTTGCAAAATTAATCAAATTCTCTTTCACAAAATTTCATGCCATTATCTGTTCTAAGTCTCTTGATCTGTTTACCCGTCTGTTTTTCAATCAAAACTTTTCATTGCTTGAAGGTGAGGTAAACATCATTCTTATGTTTAAGAAAATAAACCCAAACTTTTCTTGAATAATCATCAATGAAAGTCAACATATACCTGGTACTACCCTTAGACGGAACACGAGATGGACCCCTCAAATCTGAATGAATATAATCAATGGTACCTTTCGTCCTATGAATTGCTGAAGAACTGAAGTTAACTCTTTTATACTTCCCAAAGACACAATGTTTACAGAATTCCAATGACCCAGTACTCTGACCGCAAGAAACCCCCTTTTGCTTAGTATGTCCAAGCCTTTCTCGCTCATATGTCCCAAACATATATGTCACAATTTGGTGATATCAGAATCAGATAAAGATGATGATGACGAAACTACAACCGAGCCTGTGACAGTAGATCCTTGCAAAATATATAAACTACTAACCCTACAAGCTTTCATTACAATAAGAACACCTTTAGAAACTTTCATAACGCCATTTTTACCTGTGTATTTGCACCCAAGAGCCTCTAGGGTGTCAAAAGAGATGAGATTCTTTTCAAGTCAGGAACATGTCTAACATTAGTGAGTGTCCTCACAATACCATCATGCATTTTAATTCGAATTGTTCCCTTACCAACAACATTACAAGCGACATTATTGCCCATCAAAACAATTTCACCATTATAAGATTCATAAGTGAAAAATAAATCTCTATTGGGACACATGTGATAAGAGTACCCCGAATCTAAAATCCATTCATTTTTAGATCTTGTCCTGTCATTAGTCACAAAGAAAATATTTCCTTCATTCTCAATCAGTTGCAGTACCAGTTTTGGCAGTCTCAGTATTTTTCTCACCGGATTTCCCCTTTTATTTCAATCTATTTTTTAATTTGAAACAATTTGTCTTAATGTGCCCCATTTTATGACAATAATTGCACTCCAAATTTCTATGTCTGGATTTAGATTTAGATTTAGATCTACTACTATCATATTTTCTTTTTTCGGTTCTGCTCCTAACAACCAGACCTTCTGCCTAATTTCACTAAATTTTCCAATAATATCCCTGTTTATTTGCTCCTTAGATTTTAATACAGATTTAATTTTTCGATACGGAATTATTTCTTTTCCATAAATCCTAGTATCGTGAAAATATTTAAAAGACTGGGGAAGGGACACAAAAGTAACAAAGCCTGATCCTCATCATCAATTTTCGAATCTATATTCTCCAAATCCATAATAATGAAATCAAATTTATCAAGATGTGAGAGTATAGATGTACCTTCAGTCATGCGAAGCATATATAGATTTTGCTTTAAATAAAGTTGATTCTCAACTGTCTTCTTCATATACAAGGCCTTAACCTTGTCCCACATGGCTTTTGCCGAAATCTCAGTGGCTACCTCTCGTAAAACCTCGTCAGAGAGACTTAAAATAATACAGGACCTTACTTTCTTATCCATTTCAGCAAAGTTTGCACCTGTCAAACTCTCTGACTTTTTCTCAATTCCCTGCATCACTAAATCAACTCCGTGTTGAACCAAAATGGCCTCCATCTTGAGTTGTCACATCCTGAAATTGACATTCCTGTCAAATTTCTCGATAACAGTTTTTGTTATTGTCATTATTGTCACAAAATTCAAAGCCTTTAAAGAAATTCTAATACTAGTTTGTTAGGTTTGGTCCCAGAAAATTGACGAAAGGATTTTTGACAACCCCAAAAGACAAATAACAAAGCAAAAATAAATAAAATAGGAACACGAAAATTTAAGTGGTTCGGTCAAATTGACCTATGCCCACGGGCGGAGGAGCAATATTTTACTATGAAAAAAAGAGTACAAAAATACCTTAGTAAAGCGTTCATAAACCCAAAATACCTAATACTAAAAACACAAAAGAACCCAAAAATATTTAACTAAACAAAAGGCTTAATGATCCAAAGGTCCAAATAGCCCACTAATGCTCTCTTGGTTTGGTGCACTTGACCCCATCACAGGCCCACTATATTTATATGCAACTATGGGAAATGTTCCCTTATACAAAAGGCTATGTGGGACAACGCCACTTTAACAAATAACCACTTGCTTAATACCGTAACAACTAAATATACATGATTAATTCACAGATTGTTGAGGATGCTTTGCTCTTGTGGTTAAAGTTGAGATTTCAAAATTTAAAGAGTTTAGATTCAAATCATCATTTCTCTCTCAGCTTTTTAAATTTCACCCCTCTCTGCTTAAAAAAAAAAAGAGATAAATTCACAAATCAGTTTGAGCAAACACCTTGTCAGTGACTAAAGTGAGAAAAAGAAAATTACTCGGTGACTAAAATAAAATTTCACTCTTAAACACTGCTACCACTAATGTTCTCTTGTGGTATGCTCCTTTTTGATATCCTGAAGCAACGATTTTAGTTGGATCCACTGCTTGGATTATCACTATGAAATAATCATGTTTTCAATTCATGCTTGTTCCAATTTGCATTTTCAACTTCCTCTGGAATAGAATATAGTTAACAACGACTTTTCATGATTCCTCATTTTTCTCGACTATATTTAATTTCCTACAAAGCTGCTTTTCTTATCTTTTTTTTTTGAATTTCTCCAAAGCTGCTTTAACACCAGCTTTAACAATTTTATTTTGTGTATAATTGTTCAGCTTTTTTCGCCAAAGGTATTAACTTTTTTTTTCTGAATAAAATACCTTTTGTGTTGCTAAAGTGAATAAGTGTAAGATTCGTTTCATATTCTATATACATATTTAAGCATATGGCTCCTATCATATAAAAAATATAAAATTTGTCTGATCAATATCTTAAACATTTTTTACAAGGAAAATCAGTCAAGATCATAACTATAAATTCAGCCAAAATGTCTTCCACAGAGCACCACAGTTTTCTCCAAAGATCAAAAACGGCAAATATGTCAAAGACATCAGCCACATTCATTCTTTTCATGGTTCTATTCACCTTTGCAACTTGTAATTTTTTTCTTTTTCAAAATTAACACAATCAAGTAAAGTATGGGTCGATCGCTAAAATCTTTTTTCATTTTATTTCTTTTTTTCTCCTCATGTTCGAACAAATTAAGCCAATTTGATTGTCAATTTTTTCTCTTTTTGGGGATATGTTGCTATACGAAGCTAATTTGTCCAGGGCAACAATGGAAACAATAGAAGCGGAAACGCTTAAGATATCAATCTCCAGAAAACTGGTGCAACAAATCCAGTGCAGTCAAATTGCTTGTGGTTTGGACATAGAGTGCAATTATTACGGCTGTTATGGGTACAAATGTTTGAGGTATTGGTATAGAAGTTGCACTTGGGTAAGGGCAAATGAGGGCAGTCTCTGATAGAGCAATTATTGGGCACATTTTACACTGTTATTCTGTCCTAATTTTGGCTACTTACTGTGCTAAGTATTGAGATTTTACTCATATTTCATATTTATATAAATCGTAGGTGATTGGTGTTAAAAGTGATCTCTTGAGCAAATTTCCAGAAGACCATTTATTTCATGGCGTGCCCACGCCAGGAACTGAAGAGATACACCTTAAAGACGGATCCCGCGGGATTGGTAAAAGGAGTGGGCAATTAGGAAATCAAATTCACGTGAGTCGCAGAGTTGCAGGGGATTAAAACTCCTAGAGAAAGTTTTGCCCTTGGACGTTTTTCCTTCTGAGGGCGGCGGCCAATAGAAACGAAGCCAGATTCACGTCATATAAGGAGATTAGCTTTTGCTTTGCTCTGGGACGCTTCTTCCTTTCTTTTAGGTGGCTATTGTGAGGGAATTGATTAAAAGTCAGATTCACGTGGGATTGATTAGCTTGGTTTTAGTTTTCCTTTTCCCATCTGTCAGACATAGGAGATCTTTCTCTAGCTTTTGGCTTTGTACGATTTTGGCTCCTTGGTATTTTCTCTTGCTCTGGACAATTTTTTGTTAGCTTTTGCTTTGTAATTTCAGCTCCAGTACGGAGACGAAACCCAAAGAGAGACAACGCCTTTTCGTCTGCCTCCTCGTTATTTCCCCCTTCCGCAACTTTTTGGTAATTAATTGGATGATATAAACTAAATCACGCGAGATTGATATAATGAGGAGCAGCTAGGTTTCTCCTCTACCCAAAAGTCGACGCGAGGGCGCGGTCTATAACATCTGTGAGATCTAATCGAATTTTTATTATTTCTTCCAATTCGTTACTATTCATGCATTTTCTGGATTAATTGTTCATGGGTATTTTATTAATTGAGTATCAACGGCCAGATATTTAATTTAATATAATGGCCTACTACCACGTTAATTAAATTGAATCCGTAATTGTTCGTTTAGTTGACAACTAGTGGCAACCACCAGAATTGATTTTATGTTGGGGAAACGTAAGATCTAGTTTAAATAAACCCTCTTAGCATGTTTATTGGCTAAGGTTGGGTTCTTCTAGCTTTAATGCGACTGGATAATTAAATTCCTACGGTCGTACTTAGGGTTGTTTTCTGGTTAGAGAAGCAGTCAATGGTCGTACCTTAACTGTCGAAAAGTAAGGAAGAACTGGTTGTTAGAACTTGTTGATAACTATAACCAACCTAGTGACGGATGAATGAAATATCTTTGCATCGATGATCATTTACTTGGACCGTGCCTGAAAAGTTGATCCTTTGGGTAGAATTCTATTAATTGCTATTTTTAGTAAATTGAACTTGTTGAATTAGCTTTTGAATTTTATTTATTTCATTTTCATTTCCATCCTATTAATTATCCCCCAATTTTATTCTTTTGACTTGGAAAGAAGCAACTTCCTACCCATTCCCTGTGGAATCGACCCTACTTGCCATTGTATGCAAATTTAATATTTTTATAGAAAATTCTGGTATATCGGATCAAGCAAACTCTTCGGGAACAGGGTGAATCAAATAACCCACTGCACACCTAGGGTCCCTGCTCCAGTACTCGAATTTGTTCTATAATTAATTGTGGTGGTAATTAGGACTTTCTTAGTAATTATTATTGCACAGGTTCGACACCTGTCAATTTTTGGCGTCGTTCCCGGGGAACGATGTTTTGGTTAATTTTGTTTCTTTGTAAGTTATTTTCTTTGGACTTGTCTGGCATTTTTCTAGTTTATGTCTCGTTCTTCTCGTATAGGCGAATTGATTTTCAACCCGAAAATAGAGAAGACTGCGCGCTGAACTAGAAAAGAGACTAGACAGATCAGAGAGGAGCAATCTAGCATTGCATCTCAGAGTTTGGATCCAGAGGTTGAGTCAACAGATTCGAATGATGATAATTCAAGTGACCCTGGCCAAGAAGACATCCCTATGACGAATGCAAGAATACTAAGGGAGTTGGCTGCTCCGGAATTGACCCAGCAGCCTTTGTGCATCACATTTCCAACTCTAGTTGAGAATACCTCTTTCGAACTGAAGTCGGGGTTAATTCACCTCTTACCCACGTTCCATGGTCTTTTGGGTGAGAAACTCCATAAACACATTCAGGAGTTCGATGTGGTATGTTCTAGTACGAAACCTCATTGGATTACTGAGGAGCAGATCAAACTTAGAGCATTCCCTTTCTCCCTCAAGGATGCAGCGAAGGATTGGTTATACTATCTACCTACAGGTAGTATCACAACATGGGCCCAACTGAAAAAGAAATTTTTGAAAAAATTCTTCCCTGCATCCCGGGTTGCAAGTTTGAGAAAAGAGATATGCAGCATTAAGCAGTATCCTGGGGAATCCCTATATGATTATTGGAAAAGGTTCAATAAATTGTGCACTAGATGCCCACAACATCAAATTAGTGAGCAACTATTGATCCAATACTTCCATGAGGGACTTCAGTCATCTGACAGAAGTATTATTGACGCTACGAGTGGGGGAGCATTGGCGAACAAGACACCGAAAGAAGCATGGTTGCTTATTGAAGCAATGGTAGAGAACTCTTAACAGTTTGGCTTTCGTGAAAGTAACCCTATCCGTAGGGTCAATGAGGTGGAGACGACATCCATTCAGCAACAGTTGTCGGAGCTAACATCTTTTGTTCGATAATTAGTTGTGGGGAACGTGCACCAAGTAAAGGTCTGTGGAATCTGCACAAACGTGGGCCACCCCACTGACTCATGCCCCATGTTGCAAGAGGATGGGGCTGAACAAGTAAACATGGCCAGAGGCGTGCCCGCGCCTCGTAGGTAGTACGATCCATATTCCAACACGTACAATTCGGGTTGGAGAGATCACCCCAACTTCAGCTATGGAAACAGGCCACAGAATTCATTCTTAAATCGTCCACCAAGATTTCAGCAACTATGGCAACCAAAACCTCAACCTTCGTCCTCCAATTCAGGAGGCTCTTTGGAAGATATTGTCAAGAGCCTAGTCACGAGTACTGTTCAGTTCCAACAGGAAACTAGATCGGGTATGAAGAATTTGGAGATTCAAATAAGTCACATGGAAACTGCAATTAATCACTTAGAATCCCAAGTTTTTGAAAAATTGTCATCGCAACCCGAGAAAAATTCCAAGAATATAAGTGCCATGACACTGAGGAGTGGCAAGGAAGTGGAGGGACCAAAGACCACGAACCTAAAGAGTAAAAGTGAAGAAGAGATCGAAAAGGAGATTGAAGAAAAAGGGCGCATTCGCAAAGACCCTAAGGTAAAATTTACTCCTTCAGCTCATATTAAATCTAACTTACCTCCTTTTCCTTGCAGGTTGGAAAAGACAAAGAAGCAAAATAAGCAAAAGGAGATTCTAGAGGTGTTTCGAAAGATGGCAATCAATATCCCTTTGTTAGACGTGATCAAGCAAGTGCCAAAATACGCTCAATTCTTGAAAAACTTATGCGTCAACAAGAAGAAGTTGAGGGGGGATGAACAAATTGTGGTAGGTGAAAACGTTTCAGCGATTTTACAAAGGAAACTATCACCTAAATGCGGAGATCCAAGTATGTTTACTGTCCCCTGTAAGATTAGACGTTCTAATATTGAAAATGCCATACTAGATTTAGGGGCTTCTATTAATGTGATGCCTAAATCATTCTATGATTCCCTAAAATTAGGACCTTTAAAAGAAACAGGGATAATAATTCAATTGGCTGATCGTACATTTGCTTATTCGGATGGGATAGTTGAGGATGTTTTAGTGTAAGTAGATGGATTAATTTTTCCTGCTGATTTTTATGTGCTTTACATGGATGATAGAAATGTCCCAAATCCATTACCCATTATATTAGGAAGGCCATTCTTGAGTACTGCCCAGACTGAAATTAATGTTAGTAAGGGTACTCTCACGATGGAATTTGATGGAGAAATAGTCCACTTTAATATTTTTGATACAATTAAACATCCTGTTAACTCTCATTTTGTGTTTGCTATTCATGCTACTAATCTCTGTGCAATAATTTTCTGAGTTTGCTTGTAGGGATAAATTCAAAGTTGCTGCGAACAAGTATCATAGAATGAAAGCAATTCATGAGGTGAAAATGGGTAAAAAATTAAGGAAAATGTTACACTCAATGGCTATTTGGATTCCGGAGGAGGGCCACCGATTACAAGGAAAATTGAATTACATCCAAACTGAAAAGTAGTGTATAGTGTCTAGCCAAAAACATTAAAGAAAGGCGCTAATTGGAAGGCAATCCAAGGATTTCAATTGTATTTTATTTCATATTTGTGTGTTCAATAGCAGTGGGTTTAGGTTCTTATCGACAAACAATCTTTATTGTAGGTCATGGGTGTTTCTGTGCAGTTTTATTTTGGGTTGGGGGTAAAAACTTGTGGATAGAAGACTTCATGTTACAAGGCGTGCCCGTGCCTTGTACTCACCGCTCATGAACATTTGTAAAATTTGGTGAACAGAAGACCTCGACCTTCAAGGCGTGCCTACGCCTTCCAATCTTTGCGACAACGAAAGTAAAAAAAAATTGACCAGGACCCTCTCTAACCCCACTTTTCTCTTTTCTTGTCTTGTCTGGTCTTTTCAATTTCCTTTGTTTTAGTTTCTACTTTTCAATTTCCTTTGTTTTGTCTTAGTTTCAATTTCTTCTTTTCTTGTTAGTCTGCCGCGCACAACGCGCCGCTGCGGCGCACTCCTCCTACCATGCTCCTCCTGTTGGGGATTCCCAATATCGTGCTTTTCAAGATTCTATCCGTGAATCAAGTGTTGGACTGGATGACCGTTTTGCAGCGCTGCAGGTTTACGCCCGTATTCAGACAAAGAATTAGGCAGCTTTCTTTACTCATATTGGATTTCAGCCGTCTCATTCGCCTCCTCCTTAGTAGTTCACTACGTCGTCTCGGCTGTCAGGGAAGTTTCGCCCCTTTATACTTACAATCTATTTGTCTTTGCTACACTGAGGACAAAGTAGGTTTTAGATGTGGGGGGATGGTTTCTATTATTTCTTTTTGCTTATTTCTTTTTGTTTTCTTTTTGCTTGAAAAAAAAAACACAAAAAGAAAGAAAAACAAAAAAAGAGAAAAAAAATGAAGCAAACAAAAAAATAGTGTAGTTAGTTGACTTTTTTTTTATCTCTACATTTGTTAACTGTTAGAGTATGTTGCTATGATGGATTGCACAATTAAGGTGCACGGGTAATGTGGTCATATATGCTAGTTATGCATTTTGATTTTCTTTGGCAATATCGTTAAATGTTGAACATGCTGGACTTGACCCATTCTTGAAACTTTTGGGAGCTTTTGAGCCATGCACAAGCACATTATTGTTGTCTGCTTTGTTTGTGTTGTTGAGTGGGTATCACACATAGTATTGGCATTCTAGAACTTACTATTTTATACATGTCGAGGCCACATTTTGTTAAACTGGATACATCTGAAATGATAAGAGCATTTAGGATCTAACCTTCTTTAACTTTCTACAAACCATGTCTTTATCTTGTCTCCTAGTAGTGGACCAATTTGAGCCTTTATCCTTCTCCTTTGTTTTGATAGCTGTGTTTGATAATTCAGAACCTTTTTAGACTTTCTTGTTCAACTTTGTGTCATTAATGGATGTCTGAATTTCATTGTTTGTGCAAGAAAATAAATCTAGGGTCACAAGTGTTGTTAGAATAAAAGTTGTATGGTACTGTTTCTGTGCATCTGATAAAAAAATGGGAAGAAATCGTCAATAAGCTAGTGAACAGAAGACTCTGGCTTACAGGGCGTGCCCACGCATTGCAAGACGTTTTCCCTTAAACAAAAAAAAAAAAAAGAGCCTATCGACAAGTTGGTGAACAGAAAACTCTATCTCACAAGGCGTGTCCACGCCTTGCAAGCCGCCTGCTTGCAAAAAAAGAAGAAGAAGAAGAAGAAGAAGAAGAAGAGTTTCGACACTTGCACAGTGGGAATAGCAAATGGAAATGTCTTGCTTGTGAAATTTCTCCAGTAAAGCGTTGAGGTTATGCAGTGGATATCGGACATTCTCTTGACACATTACACCCTATTTTTACCTTCTTATCCCGCCTTTTACCTAAGCCCCATTACAACCCTATTAGAGTCCCTTTGATTTGTGTATTTAGTTCACTTTTGAGTGGTGGAGATGTAATAAATGTGCAAGCCTATGGTAATGTTATTCCGTGATGTTGATTTGAGCGTTTCTTGTATCCATACATTCTCTTGTAAGTGGACGAATATTCCTGTTCATACTCTTTGGATAGCCACCTGTCTGGTATGTTCTAATTTTGGCGATATTGTTGGGAATGTGGGGTGTTTGTGTTAGTATAGATGACTAAGAAACCGTTGCTATCTTGATTGTGTTTCTGAACTTCGAAATGCTTGAGGGCAAGCATTGTCTAGGTGTGGGGAGATTTGATAGAGCAATTATTGGACACATTTTGCACTGTTATTCTGTCCTAATTTTGGCTGCTTACTGTGCTAAGTATTGAGATTTTACTCATATTTCATATTTGTATAAATTGTAGGTGGTTGGTGTTAAAAGTGATCTCTTGAGGCAAATTTCCAGAAGACCCTTTATTTCATGGCGTGCCCACGCCAGGAACTGAAGAGATACACCTTGAAGACGGATCCCGCGGGATTGGTAAAAGGAGTGGGCAATTAGGAAATCAAATTCACGTGAGCCGCAGAGTTGCAGGGGATTAAAACTCCTAGAGAAAGTTTTGCCCTTGGACGTTTTTCCTTCTGAGGGCGGCGGCCAATAGAAACGAAGCCAGATTCACGTCATATAAGGAGATTAGCTTTTGCTTTGCTCTGGGATGCTTCTTCCTTTCTTTTCGGCGGCTATTGTGAGGGAATTGGCTAAAAAGCCAGATTCTCGTGGGATTGATTAGCTTGGCTTTAGTTTTCCTTTTCCCATCTGTCAGACATAGGAGACCTCTCTCTAGCTTTTGGTTTTGTACGATTTTGGCTCCTTGGTTTTTTCTCTTGCTCTGGAGAATTTTTCGTTAGCTTTTGCTTTGTAATTTCGGCTCCAGTACGGAGACGAAACCCAAAAAGAGAGAACGCCTTTTCGTCTGCCTCCTCGTTATTTCCCCTTTTCGCAACTTTTTGGTAATTAATTGGATGATATCAACTAAATCACGCGAGATTGATATGGTGAGGAGCGGCTAGGTTTCTCCTCTACCCAAAGGTCGACGCGAGGGCGCGGTCTATAACATCTGTGATATCTAATCGAATTTTCATTATTTCTTCCAATTCGTTACTATTCATGCATTTCCTGGATTAATTGTTCATGGGTATTTTATTAATTGAGTATCAACGGCCGGATATTTAATTTAATATAATAGCCTACTACCACGTTAATTAAATTGAATCCGTAATTGTTCGTTTAGTTGACAACTAGTGGCAACCACCACAATTGATTTTATGTTGGGGAAACGTAAGATCTAGTTTAAATAAACCCTCTTAGCGTGTTTATTGGCTAGGGTTGGATTTTTCTAGCTTTAATGCGACTGGATAATTAAATTCCTACGGTCGTACCTAGGGTTATTTTCTGGTTAAAGAAGCAGTCAATGGTCGTACCTTGACTGTCGAAAAAGTAAGGAAGAACTGGTTGTTAGAGCTTGTTGATAACTATAACCAACTTAGTGATGGATGAATGAAATATCTTTGCATCGATGATCATTTACTTGGACCGTACCTGAAAAGTTGATCCTTTGGGTAGAATTCTATTAATTGCTATTTTTAGTAAATTGAACTTGTTGAATTAGCTTTTGAATTTTATTTATTTCATTTTCATTTCCATCCTATTAATTATCCCCCAATTTTATTCTTTTGACTTGGAAAGAAGCAATTTCCTACCCGTTCCCTGTGAAATCGACCCTACTTGCCATTGTATGCAAATTTAATATTTTTATAGACAATTCTGGTATATCGGATCAAACAACTCTTCGGGAACATGGTGAATCAAGTAACCCATTGCACACCTAGGGTCACTGCTCCAGTACTCGGATTTGTTCTATAATTAATTGTGGTGGTAATTAGGACTTTCTTAGTAATTATTATTGCACAGGTTCGACACCTGTCAATCTCTATGCTGGGGAGTGATAAAAATTGTTCTAGCTAGTACTTCTGTACGTTGTTTTAATTTTTTTTTTAATAATCCTTAAAGTTGTGAATTACTAATAACTTGAATTAAGTATTTTCGACTCATGATAGAGTGTGTGTAATATTCCTATTTTTTTTCACTTACCATATTACTAAATAATATTATTACTCCAATTTTTTTGCCACAAGATTCAATGAATATAATCGCTATTAAGATCACATTCTATTCTTCTTAGTTTTCTTAACAAGACATAACATATTCAGGAACGCCAGTAATTTGTGATCAATCAAACTATTTGCTTTTTCTTATTTCAATCAACTAATTAACATATTACTTTTTTTATAACATTGTTTTCTCCAAAATAAAGTTTATAAATTCTAGCATGGGATTTATATACTCAAAACACAAAGCCTAAATCTTATTTTCTTCTCTTACGTTACAAGGTGAGATTGAGGGTGAGAGCAAGAAAACATTTGCGATAGGGGCTTGACAAGGAGAGGGAGAAGGAAGGCCGACCATCGCGGTAATTTGTCAAGCAAGAACTCGAACTTGTCGGCTTTATGCGTTATTAGTCAGTTAAGCATCTTTCTTGATCAAATCTAGTGGTATTAGTAGTAGCCGCAGCCGACCTGAAAATCATAGATATATTAATTCATGGGATGATCTTTCTTATGTCATGTAGTAAATCAAAGTTTGACTTGCCTGAGTTTTCACTTTTAGCAAACTACTGATTACTTTAAGAACGTACTGGCCATTGAATGTAGTGTTTACTTGGAGGCTCAAGAATGCATGAATAATATAAAGTTGCGAACATGATTCCATTGTCCTATGTGGCTCTGTACATGCATTAAGAATGGAGCCAAATCTGTTACTGCAATCTTTTTTATTTAAATCCTTTAATACAAATCAATAAGAACCTTAATTAGTATACCTTTCTTTAAGCATGCTTTGATAGATCGTAATTATGCTAGAAGAACTTGTGAGTTATTAACGGTTAGTTTATCAAATCTCCTCATAATCAGTGATGGAGCCAGGATTTTTTTTTGGGGGGGGGCCAAAATTTTTTTCTAATAAAATTATCTTAATATATTATGCTCAAAATAATTTTCTTGTATTTAAATGTATGACATCTAAAAATATCAAATATTAAATTTAATTATAAATGTATGTCTATTCATAAATATGCGGTACAGTCATAACAAAAATTAACAAAAAAGATAACATTTGATTAAATATCTTATAACATCACAAACCATCCAATTTGCACATTATGAGAAGATGCTCTCCAATATGCCACCTATACACTATATATATATATATATATATATATAACCATGTAATATAAATGTAACTATTTTCAATTGAAAAAAGATAAAAGTTATGTTAACATACTTTGAAATTTCAACATCTTTTCTTAGAAGTAAATTGAACTCTATGCTCTTTCATAGAACTAAATTCATCTATGATTGAATCACTGCTAAATTTTTCAGCAACTTCCTTTTCTATATACACAGTTAGACAATCATTCAATAAATTATTTTCCATCTTGTTTTGGAGCTTTGTCTTGATTATTTTCATAATTGAAATGCCCGCTTTATAGTTGCAGTTGATACAGGAAAAGTAAAAACTAAAAACAAGTCTAATCAACCGCTCTGTAGTTGCAGTTGACAAAATAATTTTTTTAAATCTTTTATCCATTGGGCTAAGTTATATATTTGTATATGGGCCAATTAACTAATTATTTTTGTTTTAGCCCATTAAAAATTATGAATTAGGTCTTTTTATTCAAATACATCACATTGGGTCAATTTACTATGGAACATCAAATTACACGTTTTATATTTGAAAGTTAAATAATTAGTACAATAAAAAATAAATAACCTTTTTTGAAGAAAAAAATTAATTCAAAGATGACTAATTCATATATATATATATATATATATATATATCAACTCTCATAATATAAACTAAAATTGTAAAAATTTAGGGGGGGCCAATTTTATTTTACACACATATTTACATATTATGAATTAAAATTTTCAAAACTTAGGGGGGGCCATGGCCCCCCTCTGCCCCCCTTGGCTCCATCATTGCTCATAATTCCTATCATGGATGGCCGTTGTTCAAATACAAGTTAATAGAACTATCATGCTTTCTATTTCACATCGGCCACAATTTAAACAGGCCAAACTATCGTTTTTATCATGATTGATTAATAGAATATTAAAGACTAAGAATGCTAATATTTGTTTTCGTGGCTTGAACGAGCGTACTGACGATCAGTTTCAGTACCTCGCAAATGCTTTATAATACCACTTTGATTAATATAGACCAATAGTTTTGATTTATAATGTGATCCATATGAGTTTTTCTTTCTCTCTTATTCAACGAATTCTAAAGCATCAAGTTAGACTAATATAGATCTAAGACTTGTTACATGATCAAGTTATAAGAATATAACTAGGGACTATCTCTCGGTTTCTTGCATATTAGTATGCTTAGGAAGAATTCAGGAATGAAAAACAACTTGCTATGATTTTCATTATTGATGTTATGGGTGACATGTACTTTTGAGAAAAGTAATATGATCATTTTGACCATTAAAAGTAATTACTGTTAATTAGCAGCTAGTTTTATAATTATCATGTATTATTTGGAACTGTCTCATTTAGTTTTAAGGCTAATTTTTAAACCTTTAACGTACCAAAGTTACTAATAATTCACAACAATAATTGCATTTGTATCAAGGTCATTTTATGATCGTTATGGACTGCAAACGGTAACTTAACAATGGTGGTATCCTAGTTCATTAAACTAATTAAAACACTTTCAAATGCATGACCTTTCTAAAATAGAGACAGCTTATTTCACTAAACTTTCCTTGATGATTGACTTTCCAAGAATATGGAACTTTGTAAATCAGGATTCTTTCCAAAGTAAGGAAGACTTACCAAAATATTACTCCCTCCGTCCCGAAATAATTGTCGCACTTCGGGAGTTGTGTTTATTTTAAACAGTGTCTGGATTTCAAACGATTTTGGTGTAACTTCCAGCAATGCCCCTATCCGGTTTCTATGGAGCAGCGTAACTTATTGACTATTAGAATGATAATGGAGGGTGACAGACCTGTGATGTCTCAACCGCTTTTTTGGAATGTTCCTTGCACGACCATTGTTTCCATTTGCTATGAAACTCACGCATATCAAGTGCAATCCTTGTAATTTTTTGGGGCCCATCAAAATCTTAAAAGAATCTGGTATATTTAAGGGCATGAGATGGAAATGGGGGAAAGTTTTTATTGCCAATTGTGGTAAGTGACATTAATTTTGGGACAGACCAAAAAGAAAAGTATGACACTTTCAATGGGACGGAGGAAGTAACTTTCTAAGAAGAGAAACTTTCTAAAATAGGAAGCTTACTTGAAAGGGAAATGTTAAATGTGGAAACTTTATTTGCGTAGGAATGTTGAGTATTCTAGGGTCAAACATCTCTAGGGATGTATTGAAGAAATAAATGATGAACGATCAATGCATGTAAAGTAATATATTTATATGCCATTTCTTTAGGGTTAGAAGGCAACGATCAAGAACCCTAGTAAGACTTCCTATCAAGTTAATTGAGATGAGTGGGATTCACCCCTTTGTATTTTCTCTGTTGCACCTAAATGTTTCTTACTATGAAAGTTATATGTATATGACATGTTAAAATGTAAATGTTTATTCAATGTAGCGTGAATTGCGTGCGTGAATGCGAATGTTGATGTAATGCATAATCTGTCGGGGTCATAATCGCGGAAATATTAATATGAAGTAAAGTAAAGTAAAGTGCAATATTGATCAAAGGTACTCTGAAGATCCATTTGACTTCCCGTTCTAGTGGGTTCAATCACTAGACTGAGTACTTAGCATTGCTGAAGATGTGTAACTGTTAAGAGTCAATAAATATTTAATGAATATTTATATACTAATATGCAAAGAGTGTAATTTGTGTGTGTGTATATATATGTAACACACTTGATCTAACAAGGGTGGTATGTTTTACTCACTATGGTGATGCTCATCCCACGACTTTAACATTTTTATATAGAGGATGAGTATGTTTATGACTTTGTTGAGACTAATGGTGATTGGGATTGGTAGAGCTGGATTACTATCAGAAAAGTCGAATCGCATTTGAATAGATAGTATTTACATTATTTATGCTAGTAATGAGCATGTATGATTCAATAGACAAGTTATTTTATTGTTTAATTTTCTTTTGTCGTGGTTAGAGGTATCAAAATGAGTGATTTGGACGGGTTTGCGTTGGGTAAAATGGGTAATGGGTATAAGTGAGTCAACTCATTTATACCCATTTAATTAGATGGGTATAAATAGATAAATCAAAAAATGAATTGGATAACCCCATTACTCATTTATAAACCCATTTATTTTAACTTTTTTGTAAATGCATTTAAATTTATTTTTTGCAAACTAATTTATCAATTTATACCATTCTTTGCATCCATCATTAGTTTTAAATATTTATTTATAATGTTCAATAAGCCTAATTATCAATTTTTTTCCCATCCGTACTCTATGTCATAAAATTATATACTATTTAATAATTAAACAATAAGAATATAAAAATTTGAACTAAGTACTATAAAAGTTAACATAAAAACTTAATCCAAAAATTTTGAATCTCTAGCATATTTTCGTGTGTAAATTTAAAATTTTATTTTGAAAAAGTGAGAAAAGAGACTAAAACTTGTCATAAATTAGTAATACTAAAAAATGAACAAGTTAACAAACTAAGAGAAAATAAAATGATAAGATAAAACCAACAATAATAATAATAATAATGAAACAAAAGTAGTTAACATCTTGATAAAATGAAAAAATTGAAAAAAAAATGGGTGGGGGAAGAGAGGAGGTTTGGAGGAAGACAATTCTAAATGGGTTAATTAGATTTGATGGGTTACCCAATAATACTCATTTATTAAATGGGTATTATTGGATAACCTATTTATACCCATATACAAAAATTTAAGATATCCATACCCATCTATTCATGGACGGGTATGGATAAATTTAGTTAAATATGTTTGTTTGACGGCTATAGCTGTGGTGTTGGAACTAAGGCCCGCACTAGAGTATTTACTACTTCCACAATGAAGATGGGGAATTGGGGCGCAAAAGCAATTGTACGAGAAAAATCCATAATAAGGACCGCTTCTCATACTTTTCAATAATTAGAACTTGTTTGCATGTGCATGATTAAATCGCAATTAACCATTCAAAATATTTGTCTACCAATTCTCTCAAAACAATTACTTGAAATCCCTTACACTTAACCTTCACTTACAGGCATAACTATACGTGCAGAAAATATTTGATTCGTAGTACGGTGAACAAAATTTCACAGTAAAGTTCTACACGTTGTTAATTATGACAAACTTCATTTTATCATGGAAGTCATGATAATATGTAGAAGCGAAGGAGATGGCAAAATCTCTACTTCATTCTTACAAGATGCTTATGAATCATACCAAAAACTAAGTATAACATGAAGTAAGAAACTCAAGATCGGTGTCTAAGGTTGTTTATGACATCCTTTGAGCTTGCTAGATATAAAATTGACAGATCACTTGGAGATCATAAATTGCAGCTGAAGAACAAATGCATCGTATCAGTTTTAGGACGCGATTACTGAGATTAACTTACGAAAATGAGAGAAAAAGAGGAAATCATTTCATATTTCCTCTGTGGACATCCGAATGGAAAATCAAGGACTATGCCTCCTTGATGAGCTTCCTTGGGAAATTGAATCTTCATGGAGCATCTGGGGTTGCTCGAATCTGTCAGACAGGTTTCGCAAGTCAGGAGGCTGATGACTTCCTTCCTCCCTTGGTGTGTAATAAACAGAAGGTACTTCTTCCCGGATGACACAACACCTCTTCTTTAGCTGCCCTTTAACTTCATCAGGTAACTGCAACTGAACCCACCAGCGTTCTTGACATTCAATCTTTCTTAAATGCTTTGCATTGTACATCCCTCTCGACCAATTATTTAGCTTGGAGCAATCAATGATCTCTATTTTCTGTAAGGAACGCCAATCTAGTGAGTCATTCTTACATATGCTTTCCAGAAGTGGAAGATTCACGAGCTCCAGAATCTCCAATTTTGGCAGGAAGCCAGTAAGGTTGAGCAATTCTCCATTGGGCGGCAGTATCTCCTCGGATTCTATCACCTCTTCAATCCCCAAACAATCTTGAATCTTCAGATGCTTGAGATTCTCCAAATTTTTAACCATTCCAAGTGAAATAAGCTTCTTCAACTTGCGACATTCAAGAACTATTATGCTTGTCAAATTGGAGAAGCTTTGGGGCCCGACAGAACCATCCAATATGCAGCACAAGCTCTTGAGGTTAACCAGATCTAGCTTCTCAAGGAATGGAAATACAATTCTAGCAGCATCAGAGCCACAGCTGATGATGGAGCTGATCTGATCACAGCCTTCTACTACACAAACTGCCAACGACTCCATACAGTCAATTCCAATGTCTGATAAACTTTTCGTGTCTTGGTTGCCAATCAATTCAAAAGCACTGGACCTTCTGAGAACCTTTCGAATTGCTTCACAACAGACATTTTCACCTGCAGAAAATCTCAGGTGCCGTTCAGCTGGTCCTCTAGAACTATGTAACCCCTTGTTATGGTTTTCCCCATTTGAGCCAACTATGATTCTGAATGCTCTGAAACTGTTTTCTTCCCGATATCTCCTTGTATTTTTCCAGGAGCGACTTTCATCTATGAAAGTAGTGAGGAATTCTACTTTTGGGAAGTAGATGAAAAGTGTAGTCAGACTTTCTAAGTTTGTGATCTCTTCGACAACACTTGTGACAACGTCATTCCAGCTTTGTTCTCTAGGATCGACAATGATGGTCAATTCTTCAAGATGATAAAGTAGGCCAATCACATTATGGGGAATAATCTGTCGTGGCTGATTATCTTCATTATTATGATCCCCGCTATAGCTTGCTATGAGAGGATTGTAAACAAAGGAAACTCTCAGGCACCTCAGTTTTACTAACAGTGCAACTTCAGTTGGCAAGCTCTGCAGGCCTGTGTCTCGGATGTCAAGAATCTCGAGATTGGCAAGTTTTCCAAGATCTTCGGATAGTGAAACCAAATGCCGGCACTCATTGAGATACAAGGATTTCAGTTTAACTAACTTGGTGATAGATGATGGTAGTGATTCTATTTTGGTGTGATGGAGATCAAGAACTCTGAGCTGCACCATGGAAGCAAAAAAAGAATCATCAATTGTGTCCAGCTCTTCATTTCTCTGGAGCAATAGTGTTGTGGTAGTCGGACACTCAGGGCATTCTGGCAAGGACTTGAATCCGTTGCACATTAGCGAGATCCTTTTCGCGCCTATCCAATGTTCCTTTTCTGGTGGATTAAACAATTTTTCTTCTCCTCTCACAAGTAAGCTGCTGCTACTGCTGCCTTCTTCTTGTGGGTAGGTAAATGTCAGTGCAATCTTCCTAAAAGGAGTAGGCATGGTGAGAAAATTTGACCTGGAACACCACTCAAATAGACAAGCTTTTGTAAGTTCTTGCAGGATTTTGTGTCCTCTGTCTCGAAATAGCCTTAATTGTTGGACATTAGTGTCTGCTCCATTTAGCTCAGTGGCAGGAATAAATTGCTCAGATATCCAACATTCGGTTAAGTAATCCTTGTCAATTTGATAATCTGGTGCAAATAATGCCCCGTAAAGTAAGCACTTCCTGAAATCATCCCCAGGTAGATTCTTGTAAGAGAAATCAAAAGCCTTGAAGAGTTCCTCAAATTGATCACCAAAGTTCTTGGGAGATTGCAACTCCCTCAATGTATTATGCCAAATGGCCTCCGGCTGATCTTTTAAACTTCTGGCAATAGTTTTGATTGCAAGTGGGAGACCACCTAGTTGTTTGAGTATTCGCTCTTTTATTCCTTTAAAGTGCGGATGATCTGCAATGTCACCCACAGTTTCCTTAAACAATTCCTCTGCATCACCATCAGACAACTTGCACACTTTGAATACTCGATGAACATCCATTGCAGCACAGTCAGGTTTGTCACGGGATGCAACAATTACCTTTCCCTTGTGATTGTGACGAATTCCCACTTCATTGAGATCAATATCTCCAGGACATTGATCGAGAAGCAATAAATAGTCAAGTTTCTCCAGGGCCATGGATATTTTGTGTGCAACATGTGCTGTCCTGTCCCTGTGTTGAACCTCTAGCTTTAAGCTTGCCAAAATATCTGATTGAATGTTGTTGACAGTACCTTCTTTCTCAACATCCACCCATATAATGGGATTGAGTTTACGCAGTTGGTATGCCTTGTCATTCAGGTGCCTTAAGATACGGGTTTTTCCTACTCCTGCCATTCCCCATATGCCAATCCTCCTCACCTCTTTATCTCCCAGGCACTTCAGCAGCTCTTCTACCGTCTCAGACATTGATTTAGGGATATGATCTCCATCTCCACCAAGCATTATTTCCCCTGGCTCGAATTGCTTCTCCCTCAATGCATTCTGCAAGTCAAGGTTGGCTTTTAACTCTTTCAGCTCATCCGTTTTCTCCATTAGATCTTCACTGAGCTTCATAAGCTTATAGAATGGCCACATCCCGCAAAGGCACTTATGGTTATGAAGATATTTGTTTTTCAGTTCTTGGACTTCTTTTTCCCTCTCCTTTACCAGCTCAAGCCAAGTATTGGCAGTTTCGGTTGGCTCCATATCAATACTGTTCCTCGCAATTGCATACTCCAAATCTGATTTGGCAGCACCAAGCAATTTCTCTTCTTTTTCGAGCTTATCCAAGTTCTGCTTAATCTTCTTCACTTTATCATATTTGTCTTTCAAACACGTGCATGCATCTTTAATGGCTTGAACACCAGGCGCTATTACGCCCCCAGCAATGTTTGGTAAACAGGATGGCATCCTGAAAAATCAATTGTTAAAGAGAGAATTCAAATTTGAGTTAGGCATGTATAAACTTTAAGTCGAGATAGCACATAATGGATGT